>NW_022631000.1:15430358-15504737 GCF_010015895.1 Lontra canadensis
CTACTTCTCCGCCATCTTGACTCCTCCCCGGAACATGCAACTCTTAACATCGGTGCTGTAAGTTCAAGCCCCATGTTGGGCATAGGGATTACTTAAAAATGAAATAAAAATAATTCTGGGGATGCCTGGGTGGCTCAGTTGTCAAGCATCTACCTTCAGCTCTGGTCATGATCCCTGGGTCCTGGGATTGAGCCCTGCACTGGGCTTCCTGCTCAGCCGGGAGCTTGCTTCTTCTTCTCCCACTCTCCCTGCTTGTGTTCCCTCTCTCACTCTGTGTCTGTCAAATAAATAAAATCTTTCAAAATAATAATTCTGAGTTGCCTTCTTAGCACAGTGGGCAGTGCATCAGTCTCATAAAAATAATAATTCTGTGATCTTTATCATCTCCATTCATATAATTACCACTTCCCAACCCCTTATTAAGGAGACTTTTGACAGAGACCACCCTGACACTGGGCTGGGCAAGGAAAGAATGTGGAATGGGAAAGGATTTGTCCTGTGTCTGGTGGTGGCTGGATGGCTATCAGATGATTCAAAGAGGAGAACCTTGGGTACCATTGCTGACACTTTCATTCATGCATGTGCTCCTTAGAGAGCTGAAGTCCACTCTAGGAATGTGTTAGGTGGTGAGTCAGGATACTGTCAGCTCTGATTGCTCCCATTCACAGTCTAGGGACAGGAACTGTGCTTTCCTTAGCTTAGTATCCCCTCCCTCCTGCCCTGCATAGTCAAGAGTGCACAATACAGTGTTGTGTGTGTGTATTTAATTTATTGAGATATATCTCACATAGCCCATGCACAATACAGTATTGTTGAATGAAAAAACTTACTCAAAAGTCAGTGGTATTCTTTCAGGCAAGAACATTTATTAAGCCCCCCAAACTCCTCATTCATTTGCTTACTGATATAAGTTTTATTTCTTTTTTTCTAAAAGTTCTATTACCTATGAAAACTCAGATGTTCCCAAGACTAGTAATAATAACAATAAAATTTAACAATAACAATAAAATGTAACCTTTAATGAATGCTTATTGTGGGCCCATGCTGTGCTAAGCATTCTGTGTGCCTTTTCTCTTTTACTCATTACAACAGTCCATTGAGGGAGTCACTATTATCAACTGTATTTTATAGCTGAGGAAGCTGAGGCTCAGGGGTCATACAAGGTCAAAGAGCTAATAAGGGGAAAAGCAGGGTTTGAATGAAGGCCTATAAAACCCAAAACCTCACTTGCTACAGCATCAAGAACTTCCCAGTTTTCCTTGAAATGGTCATTTACATCTTCGGGGGGGGATGAAAAAAGTGGGTATTTAAGAAAAATCACTGCAGAACTGAGGATACTGGTGTTCAAGTTAGACCACCAAGGACATAATTAAAAAGAAAATGTTTGCAGAACTGAAAGAAAGAGGAGAGATTGAAGGCCAAATACTGCCAGGCTTCATGCTTGACTGTGAACTGGTCTTGCCCATTCAGGTTATGTTGACTAGGATAATTAGAGATTTCCTCTCACTGCCTTTCCCCTGAGTTTGAGGATACCTGACATGATTTTGACATGGTCTTCTCCAAGCATTTCTCTGACTGAGAGCCAGCAAGTAAAATCCTTACAGTTTCCATTAGAAATAGTATTGATATAAGCATTGTATAATATTGGAAGATGAAGGTGACAGCTGGAGTTGACAACTGATGGCAAGGTCCTTTGAAGATTTTTGAAATGTCCATCTACTTTATGTATCTATATATGTAAATAATATTTTATTTATTTATAATTTCTATGTAATTATATGTAATACTGATTTAAAACATATGTATTTATCTGATCTGTAATTTCCTGTACTCCAAGTCAGTCCCTTGACACCAGCAGCCTTTGGATACACGAGAGATCCACAGGCTTAAATCTGGAGGTAAATGGAGTTAGATGAATGCATATGGAAAGAAAGCAGTTGTCACTCCAAGCAGTCAGATGGAATTGTGCCCCGAGTACTTTTCCAAAAGGAAGTAAGAACAAGAGAAGAAAAGATCCGGGGATAGCCCAAGGAGGAAAAGCATAGGCAGGAGCACCAAGTTCAATGGACTCAAGCTGAACAGAGGAGAGGGTGGGACAGGTGAGGAGATCCACCCCACACGCGTCTGACGTTCTACACACATTGCCCTCACAACAGTGGTTCCCAGCACTGTCATTACCTGGAGATCATCTAAAATATTCAAATTCCTGGGTGCCAGCCATGGCTTAATGACCCTGAGAAAGTGAAGTCATGTCTTACTTGTGCATCATTGGGTAATCCGAGCACATGGGAGCTTGGAGAAGCTGTTGTGTTTGCAGATGCTGTCTTGTTATGTGTGAAGGCTGTTGCATTGACTTGAACCTTCCACCAAAGTGCTGTGTGATGTGTGGCAGACTACATGATAGTTTTCACCATCTCCTTCTTTCAAATCGAGACACAGAATGCTCCCTCCTATGAGGAACGGGAGATCAAAGCATAAAGAGCAGTTTGAGGATCCTGATAGAAATAAAGAATTCAGATACAACATGAGCTCCACATTTTATTTAGGGAAACCAAACATATTGGCCGCGTTTGGCCTCCTTTCACTGGCTTCCAAAACTGTGTCTCTATCAGGGGATGACCTGACTTGGGATAACTCTCTCCTTGAGTAGTGTTCCTGAAGTATCCACAGGGACCCTCTGTTGGTTCTCCAGGCAAGGGAGGGATGCTTATTAAAAATGCAGATTCTCCAGGGGCACCTGGGTGGCTCAGTCAGTTAAGTGTCTGCCTTTGGCTCAAGTCATGATCCCAGGGGCCTGGGATGGAGTCCCTCATCAGGCTCCCTGCTCAGCTGGGAGCCTGCTTCTCCCTCTGCTCCTCCCTCTGCCCCTCCCCCTAATCGTGTTCCTTCTCCTTCCCCCCAGATAAATAAATAAAGTCTTTAAAAGAAAATATGCAGATCCTCAGGAGGCTTGGGTGGCTCCGTTGTTATGTGTCTGCTTTTGGCTCAGGACATGATCCCAGGGTCCTGGGATCGAGCCCCACATCGGGGTCCTTGCTAGGCAGGGAGTCTGCTTCTTCCTTTGCCTGCTATTCTCCCTGCTTGTGCTCGCTCTCTTGTTTTCTCTCTCTCTCTGATAAACAAATAAAATCCTAAAGAAATAAAAATAAAAATGCAGATTCTTGAGCCCTATTCTACAACAGTGGAATTATCATCTTTGAGTTATGGCACCTGGGTATCTGTGTTTTAACAAACTCCCCAGGAGATTCTTATGACAATGAAGTTTAAAGACTATTGCTCTGGACAGTAAGCCTTCTGAGACAGGAGTGGAAATATAGTCCTCATTGTAGCCTTTGCATTGTATTTAGGGTAAGAAATGGCCAAATAACATCTGTGTAGTAAAAGAAGGCACAAAGAAAGAAATTATTTCATCCTTGATCCTTCTAGTAACATGTTTTCGTAATCAGAGGCCTTGGTAAGCTGCATAGAGGATGGCTAAGGCAAGCTTTCAGCTATACCTCCTGATGAGGAGGGAGCTTTATATTAAGGAAATGCCCCTTTCAAAATGATCCAGAATGACTTTTAAGAAAAGCCTCTGGGGAGCTAATTAAAGAGCCAGAGGCAGACAGGCTGCTGAATTAGGTCTTTGGTAAGCCACTGAACTCAAGGACAAAAATCAGAGAGCAGGAATGGCCATGAAAAGCCTGAGGCTGGGGAAATGCACATTCACAGGGAAAGGCCAGACAGCAGATCCTGGTCACTAACACGGTAGCCAGAAGGGACAAGGCAGCCAGACATCCAGATTCCAGAAAGCGATCAAGTCACTATCCAGAGCAAGACAGAACACTGGGACTAGAGACACTTCTGAGTCTACCATCAGTGACCCTCGGTGGGCGAGGGGAAGTGTGGTTTGGGTAGAGGGGTTCATGGAGCGGAAGAGCCACCAGGGGAGTCAAGTGCCAAACAGAACATTGTCGACCCCCCTCGTTTTAAAAGGACTTTTATTTTGTCAGTTGGTCCCTTTGAACAAACACCTGAGACTTCTGCAAGGTCAGTGGAAACAGACCTCCCTGAAGCGTTAATTGTTATGAATTGCTTCTTATGATGATCAGATAATTACATTTGCGTTCTAATGTTATTTGTTTAAGCCACGTTGTAGTGTAATCCCTAGTGAACTGTTTGCTGTTATCCCACATGTCCCCACATGTTTTGACATTTCCCAAATGAAGAATTCTTTTCTTCCAGCTTTTAGTTAGGTAGAATCTTTAAAGATTTATTTATTAAAGAAAGAGAGATACAGAAAGGGTGCACACTAGAGCCGGGGGAGGGGCAGAGGAAGAGGGAAAGAGAGTCCCAAGCAGTCTTCACGTGACGATCGACTGTGGCGCCTGACACAAGGCTCCATCTCAGGACCCTGAGATCACAAGCTGAGCCAAAACCAAGACTCAGCCCCTTAACCACCTGTGACACCCAGGCGCCCCTAGATGGAACCCTTTAGACAAACTGCGTGGTAGGAAGAACTTACGAGACTCTCCCAAGAATTAGTAGTGCAGATGCTAACACTTCACAGTACAAGAACTGTGCAAATGGCAGAGGACCTGGTGACAGTCTGCTAACACATATTGCTTCATCCACAGCTTCACACGACATTGTAGGAGCTGAGCCAGCACGAGTGATGTCATTACTCTGAAACAGGCGGTGGAGTCCCAGCTTCCTTCCTCTGCACACTAATGGATTGTCCCTGACCTCAGTTCTCTCAAACCCTTGAATAGCATGAAAGAACCCCTAGAAAGGAGTAGGACTCCCCTAGACTTCCTTTAAGATGCAAACAATCTGGCCCAGGCCTGCAGAAACCACATAGATCACAGCCAAAGACTGCTAAATAAAGCAGCAAATCCCTCTAATTAGAAAGGCCAATTAAGGAATTCAAAGGGAAATGGTGAATCCCTTGTTATGGAAGAAAGGTGTCTGTCTTTTCTTCTTTCTTGAAAATGTTAATCATCTGTGTGGTATTGTTCCGGGATAAGTACCCTCAGGACCGCTTGTGACCAGCATTGTGGCAAGGAAGTGAGTCATCCAGGACTAACAACCCGAGTAAGAGGAGCCAGCCCACATCTCCTACCTGTGTCCTCTTTCCTCCTTTGCTCTGCTTTCTGGATCCGGCTCGAGGGAACCGTGGTTTTCCTATGAATGGGAGGATACAAGATGAGAGCAAAGAGGCTGGGTTAGGCAAAGGATTAGCTGCTGGCAGTGGGAACCAGGAAGAGCTAGGTAACTAAACCTCGCTAGGTAAGTACCCGGGCCAACCTGTGGTACTGTGTCCTCCGTCATATCCCGGACTTAGAGCTTAAGAAGATGCTTTCCTATTAAATCCAGTTAGGTTCTTAGGTAGGGAAAACATACTCAATTGCCCTATGAAGGTTGTGTATACAAAGGGACTGTGTCCCCTTGAGATTCTAGAATGATGCAGACCTGTCTTTGATCTACTGTGTATTAGCTAACATTTATTGAGCTGTTTACTCAGTACCCAGGATTGGTCTGTGCACTCTCCCTGAATTCTCTCATTTCATCCTCAGTGACTTCTGGAAGCAGGTGCTACTATTATCTTCCTTTGACAGATGAGAAAACTGAAGCCTAGACAGGTTCAGTAATTTGCCTAAGGACACAGATCCAGTAAGTAGCATTGACAGGACTTGTACCCCAGGCACTCAGATCCCCAGCAGGTTCTCCTAATTAGTTAATACATTCTGCTACCTTTGGTAAGATGGCCTTTGTAAAGTGCTTGTTAACTACAAAGTCATATCCACACATAAAATGTTCTTGTTATTATTAAAATCCATTTAGTTCTCTGATTCATTAAGATGATATAATAGACCTATTAAAATTTAGATATATGAGAAAATGTGGAACAAACCAACCTATTTCTAGTGATGATCTATCTTCTTTAAGTTCAATCATTGAGGAATAGAAGCTCTGGCTGTGATTTCTTTTCATTTTTCATGTATCTATGAAAACTAAAATAGACTCACTTGACCTAGCCCCTATACTTTTGTTGAAACCTAGTGAAAATAAAAGAAAGTATAGTTAAGGATAACAAGAGAGAGAAGAAATATAAACAAAGTGGTTTATAACATTATTGAATGCCTTCTCTAAGTCATTTGAATGATTCTGCATGAAGCCATAATGATATGCTCTTCTTTAAGACAAACTGCTTATTTTCTTGATTCTAAGATGCAAATTTTTTCACATCTTGATGTTTTTGAAATTAGTAGATGTCTCATAATCAATGTGAACGTTTAAAGTAGGATTCTTTACCCTCCTTGCACCCTCCAAGAAGCCATTATTAAAACTAGTACTGACATTCTTGTTAAGATATAGAACACTGGGTCAACCAATATGGGCTACCCACTATTTGGCTCTATGGACACAGTTAGCTTTGCCTAAATAGGTACTTCAGACATAACAGACATAACATAACAGACATAACATATCTTTCAAAGCCTATGTTTTAACATCAAATTATATGCCTACATTTGCATTTCTAAGTATCATTTCTCCATGAAAAGGGACTAGAGCTGATTCCAGGACTGGGGCAGAGAAAATCCAAGATGAGCTCAGAACATATTGCTGTGCTGCAAAGTAAAGAAAGAATCGAAAAATGATGAGGACATGTCAAAAGGATATAAGAGCCAACTTGAAAGGGCTCAGTCTGATCAAATCTGTTACAATTTGTGCTTTGAAATGGGTAATTACAGTAATTTACTATAGCCCACTGAATAAAATAAGAACCCATGGGCCCATATTGATAATAAATAAATAAATAATAGGGGAGAAAGGGAAGCTCTTCTTACAGTAGAATGTTACATCATAAATCTAGAAAGAACAATAAATTTAAAAACCACCATTTTGCACTTATCCATAGTAATTAGGTATAGAATTATCAAGAGATTTTATAATTTTTGGTGAAAAATTCAGTAAAGAAACAGTATATTTTTATAGTCTCCAAATATCTCTCTATAGATTTCTTGTTAATACAAAGGGAAAAATGATAATCTTTCTAATGGAGAAAAACCTGACACTGAGCACCTCAACCCAACTGATCAAAATTAATGTCACCAACAATGGGACAGCCTGACATCATGGGCTTGCTGACTGGAGATCCATGGAAGGACACAGCATTTCTTATACACTATACCTGCTAGAAAATGCATAACCTGCATGGAAATATGAGGAACTACCACACAAACTTTTAAAAGAGTACACCCCTGTACTCTTTTAAAAGTGGCTGTACTCTTTTAAAAATGTCAATATCATAAAAGACAATGAAAGTCTAAGAAATTGTTCCAGATTAAAAGAAACTAAAGAAACAAGACAACCAAATGAAATGTGTTCTCTTGGATTGGATTCTGAATTGGGTATGGGGGTGGGGAAGATTGTCATATGGACATTATTGGGACCTTTCTTTTGGTAAAACTTTTTTTTTTTTTTTTTCCCACCACAGTAAGTATACTCTTGGATTCCCATCACCTATTTTACCCATCCTCCCTACCAGACCCATCTCCCTTCTGGTAACCATCAATCTGTTCTCTATAGTTAAGGGTCTGTTTCTTGGCTTATCTCTTTTTTTGTTTTCCTTTGTTCATTTTTCTTGTCTCTTAAATTCCACATATAAATGAAATCAGATGGTATTTGTCTTCCTGACTAGCTTATTTCGCTTAGCATTTTATTCTCTAGTTTCATCCATGTTGTTGTAAATGGCAAGTTTTCATTCTTTTTATGGCTGAATAATATTCCATTGCAGATATATGCCACATCTTCTTGATCCATTCACCTATCATTAGACACTAAGGCTGATTCCATAGTTTGGCTATTGTAAATAATGCTGCAATAAACATGGGGGTGCATGTACCCCTTTGAATTAGTGTTTTTATATTTTTCAAGTAAATACCCAGTAGTGCGTTTACTGGATCATAGTGTGGTTCTATTTTTATTTTTGGGGGGAACCTCCATACTGTTTTCCAGAGTGGCTGCATCAGTTTGCATTCCCACCAACAGTGCAAGGGGGCTCCCTTTTCTCTGCATCCTCACCAACACTGTTATCCCTTGGATAGTTGGTGACATTTGATAATGAACCTTCTGTTAGGTAATAATACAGTGTGAATATTAAATATCCTCAGTTAAATAACCGTGCTATGTTTTCTAAGAGCATACCCTTGTTCTTAAGAACAATTGAAGTATTTAGAGGTAAGGAGGCATGTGTTTGTATTTCTTTAACTTACATGTGCTGACACTCCTCCAAGTAGCCTATCATTTTTTTTTACTGTCTTCTTGTTACTTTTTTTGTATTCTGTCATTTGTTTTTGTTTTGTTTTGTTTTGTTAATTATCTTCTGGTTAGTTCACTGTTCAATTCTGACCTCATGGTGAAGTTCAATTTTAAAGGTAAAGGAATGTTGTTTGCAACATACACTATGGTCTAGGCCTCAATTATTCATGGAGACTTATAAAAATACCATGATTAACTAAGAGAATATTATCTGATCTGTATGAAAGCTGAAAAATTGTTCACTTTGGAATCCAAATGCACAAAAGAGGGGACATGCCATGATGTCTAGTCCATATCTTGCTCTCAGAGTCACACTCATTCTAACTAAGATCTTGAAAGATCAATGCTGGTATATGCAGGAAGACTTTCTTTTGGTTCTTCTTGATAACTGATGATTATGATGGGCGTCCCTGGGAACTTTGAAGTACTGATTTCTTTTTTTTAACAATATCAATATGTAAGTTTATAGAAATGTGTCCGCCTCCTACCCTCTTGGTAAAACCTTTGAAACCTGTAGTTTTTTGTGGTTTTTTTAAATGTCTAACTCATAAAATCAAAATAATTGATAGACTAATGAGGCTGACCTTGACACAGAAGGCCTGAAGTAGGAGCTCCTGGGTGGTACAATGGGTTAAGCGTCTGACTCTTGCTTCTCTGCTCAGGTCATGATCTCAGGTTCATGAGATTAAGCACAACCTGGGGCCCTGAGCTCCCCTGAGCTCACTATGGAGTCTACTGCAGATTCTCTCTTTCTCCTTCTCCCTCTGCCCCTCCTCTCTCTCTCTCAGATAAGTAAATAAAATCTTAAAAAAAAAAATTAAGCTTTAATTAGGGAACCCAAAAGTACAAAATCATTAGTCCACAAGTACTTACTGAATATAATGTGGGAAGCATTATGCTAGCTGCTCTAGGGGAAACACAATTAAAATGGTTTCTCTGTGCTCCTGGAGCTTGACCCTTGGAAGATAGCATATTCACAAAAGTAGCTACAGTGCAGGCAATATACCCTAAGGGTCCTGGGAGTCGTAGAGAGTGGGAACCAGTGAGCAAGGGGCCATCTCTCCTTCCTCCATTTATCTCTGGAACCAGCCCCATTATTAAAGGAGAACCAAAGACCACAGATGATCAGTCCCAGAATAAGCCCTCTGATACCATAAATGCAAAAACCAAGCTCAGAGAGGTTGTTATTTGATGAGAAGCACATGTTATAATTCAAGTTTCCTGCTTCTTCTGATGTGAGTAGAAGATTTTTCTTAGCCTGGGTTCTTAAAGCAGCTGAGGGATGGTGGAAAGGGGACAAGATACTAGAATGGATTCTCACTAATAACAATCTAGGACACTTAATCATTTACAAACTCCATTTTATCATGGTAAAAATGAGCATGATACTACATGCTTTGCATTTTATACCTGGTGGGTTGGTTAGGAGAGTCACGTGAAACTATGTGAAAATACTTGGAAAGTAATTAAGTGCTATAAAAATGTAGAGGATTATTAATAGCATCTGACATTTATTAAGTACTTAGTATGTGCCAGGCATTGTGCTGGCACTTTATATTCATTACCTCAGTTAACCCTTCCACAACCCTCTGAAGCAGATACTTTTATTAACATTTATTTCACTGAAAAAGAAAATGAGGTTTAGTGATTAATTGCCTAAGAGGAAGTGCCCTGGAGAGATTTCAGTCTCAGGCAACCTGATTCAAGAGCCTCCACATAATCACTTCATACCAGCTCTCAGCTACTACAGAAAAAGCCAAAAAGGATGCAAGACCATTGCCTATAGCTGGGCAGGAACCAATCCAGCTCACTCTCCTAGTGAAGCCCAGGTTTGGTGGGGGGGGGGGGGGTCACAGCATGGGGATAAAATTAGGCATCTTGCTGGGACAGCCCAAGAGCCCATGGAGCAGGTTCCTCTTAGGGAAAAGAGCATTTCTCAAGAGACTCACTAAATCCCTTTCCCTCATGTATGCACCGGCATGCACACTCCAGCCCTGGGTGTTTAACCAAGCTAATTTCAAACTAATATTCAAGGCTGGCATGCAAGGCACTGATAATCTATTAGCTGCACTTGGTAACGACCTGAGAAATTATTGCTTCAACTGCTCTATTCCTGCTCATCTGCCTCGTGAGGCTGCTCCATGTTCTCTCCACAGCCACGGGTTTAATGGAAGCCCCCCGAGTCAGTGAACAAGACCACCCGGGGACACAGTTTGAGGTCGAAGCAAGAAGCGCCTAGAAGATGGCTAGTGATTCTGGAGATCTGGGCTTCTGCTTATGGAGTTGAATCCGAACGCTGCGTTAGCTCTCCACTATCTCTTGGCAAAAGCCTGAAGCGGAGAGCGAAAGGTGACATGAAATCTGCAATTAGACGGCCAGAGAACACGTGCTAGCGCCTGTGTACTGTGCAGAAGCAGGAGGGAGAGAAGAGACCGAAGGTCAGCCGTGAGGAAGGGGCTTTACGTTTGCTGTGAGAGCAGTAGTGTTCCCGGCTCCGCACGAGATTGGCAGGCACCAAGGAAGCCGCTTCCCTCCATCCTCAGTGTCACAGCTCCTGTTCCAGGCCCCAACAGGAAGTAGCAATCATGCGGAATCGTGTACGGGTGGGAGGAGCAGCAGCAAGAGACGAAAATCACTGTGCAATGAGGTGAATGTCTCAATGCCGTCCAGTTTGGAAGAGAAATCTCTGTGCAGACGGTGGCCAGGCTAGCACGAACAGCAAAGCATATCACCTGCGCTACGCTGCCCATACCCCTCCTTCCTAATCCTTCCAGATGAATAAGGCAACAGCCATGATGGAAGTGACCTGCCTCCCACCAGCCTGAAGCCTCCCAAACGCAGCCCGAAGCTCACTGCCCTTGATTTGTCGTGTGTCAGATACTGCCTGTCAGCCAGAGTGTATTATCTCATGTGATCCTCACAACACTCCTGAGAAATAGGTATCATTATTATCATTATCCGCCCCTTCAATTTTTGTTTATTTATTTGAGAGAAAGAGTGTGTATGTGAGAGAAGAGTGGGGGAGGAGGGAAAAGGGGAGGGAAAGAAATCCTCAACCAGACTCCCCGCTGAGCAAAGAGCCTGACTGCAGGGTTCCAATCCCAGGACCCAGAGATCATGACCAAATTAAGGGTCAGACATTTAACGAACTGCCACCCAGGAGCCCTCCTTACCCCCCTTCATTTTTACAGCTAAGAAAATGACTGCTTAGAAAGATTCAGTAACTCAGATGTGCAGACTTGGAGTCAGAGTCAGAACACATTTTGTCTAAGTCCAGAATTTGAGCACTTCCCCCTACAACTTACTGCTGAACTACCACACCTTGAGGATGTCCCAAGCAAGAATACTGAAGAAAGAGTTTGGCCTCGGTAATTTCAGGCAATGTGCACCTGTCCACCACCTCTCTATACCCCGTATATACTTTTTCTCTGCTTATCAGTTCTCTTATTCTCAGTTCTTCCGTCAACTGCTGGAGGAATTAATTCACATGTATGTGTTAGGAGCTTACTAATTTAACTCTCTCAAGATTGTTTGCATTTTAAGAGGAAATAAAGAGTAAGACATTAATAGAAATATATTAATTCTTCAAGAAGGAATAGATCCAGGGGCACTGGCTGGCTGTCTGTATAGCATGAGACTCTTGATCTCAGGGTTGTGAGTTCAAGCTCCACGTAGGGTATAGGGATTACTTAAAAAATGAAAAAAAAAAAAAAAAAGGAGTGGATCCAGATGTTTTCTGGGAGAAGGGAAAATGATTTTAGGGATTATGCATCCCATCCTTGGCCCAGAATGAACAAACGCAAAAACACTCAGCCTAGCATCAGAGGCACAGGTATTGGAGGAGGGGGAAGAGACCAACCAGATCCTGTTTGAGATTGCCCCAATAAGCACATTTGGGGTCTCCAAAAGGAGAATAAGCCATAAGCCATAAGGAACAAGGATCTCCCCGCATCACTGCGGCCCAAGCCAGGCAGGGCTGTGCCAGGAGAGTCAGCAAGTGATGTATGAGGTCTTCCCTGGCAATGCTACTTCCCGCTGCCTGGTGTAGACAGCCTCATTCTCTCCCTCAGCACGTATTACCTATTCCTTGTCAGCGGTGATACACAGCTCAGGTTGTCTGTGGCATCCAAAGCAGCAGAACTGCACTGTAAGCTTCACAGTGAACAGGAAACATCCTTTCTACTTTCATACTCAGTGTAGAAATGGAGGCTCCAAAGGAAAAGGAGGATGGTGGGTTGATCCTTCCTAGCATCATTGTTTTTCCCAGCCTAAGTCTGTCCTGAATATAGCCCTCTTGAGAATGAAAGCCCTGGGCAGAGAAGGCCACGCATAGTGCAACTTTCTCAGGTATAATGTTCTGTTGGTCTCTCCTACCTTTTCCAATGCACATGCCTTTGATGTTGGCCTGAGTGTTTACCTGTTCTCTTCTCTTTAGCAGACCTAGTCATGGTCTTTGTTTCCTTTTTCCCAACCCCTCTCCCCACTGAACAAAATATAGCAAATCCGAAAAGGACTAGAACTTTTGATAATTTTGTCAACTATTGTATTCCCAGTGCCTAGACCTGTGCCTATTACATGGTAGTTCCCCAATATTTATTTAATGAGGTGAAAGAATGAATATGTAGGTATATGAGATAAATTATAGCTTGACTTTAATATCTGTAGACCCCCCTCCCCACCATGGCATTTAGCCAAATATTCCTAGTAAAGAACTTGAAATTCCCATTCCTCGGCCACTTGTTGGGACACAGCTGCAGCTGTGATGCTTACTCATGTCAGTTCACAGGGCAGGGTTTGATGTATCTAGCAGATCAGTTTTCCCTTCCTAGGAATTTTAAACCAGATCTTAACTATTACCTTTTGAGTTTCTGATGAGAGCTATAACATTAAAATGCAGTTTTAAAAGACAATCAACGGAATGGGGAAAAAAAAAATTTCCAAAGCATATATATGATAAGAGGTTAGTTAATATGCAAAATACAGAGAGCATTCATGCAACTCGATAGCAAAAACCATAATAAAACACACACAAAAAATCAACCTGATTACAAAATAGGGAAAGGACCTGAATAGATATTTCTCCACAAAAACATACAAGAGACCAACAGGTACATGAAAAGATGCTCAAATTACTAGCCATTTGGGAAATGCAAATTAAAACCACAATAAGATACCACCTCACACCTCTTAGAATGGCCATCACCAAAAGAGATAAAAGAAATGCTGACATGAATGTGGAGAAAATGGAACCCTTGTGCATTGTTAATGAAATTGTAAATTGGAGCCATTATGGAAAACAGTATGGAGGGTCCTCAAAAAATTAAAGATAAAACTACCATATGTATGATCCAGGAATTCCACTTCTCAGACTATAGCCAAAGGAAATGAAAACACTAACTTGAAGAGATATCTGTACCCCCATGCTCATAGCAGCATTATTTCCAATAGCCAAAACATGAGAACAACCTGAGAATCCATTGATGGCTCTCTAGATAAAGAAGTTGTGGTATATATAAACTAGATTATTATTCAGCCATGAAAAATGAGGAAATCCTCCCCAATGGTTATAGCAGCAATGTCCACAATTGCCAAAATATTGAAAGAGTCCAGATGTTCATCAACAGATGAATGAACAAAGAAGATGTGATATATCTAGATATATCTAGATATATATCTGTGATATATTTAGATATATCTAGATATATCACATAGATATACATACACACACACACATATACACACAATGGAATATTAATCAGCCATCAAAAAGAATGAGCTTGCCATTTGCAGTGATGTGGATAGAACTAGAGGGTATTATGCTAAGTGAAATAAATCAGCCAGAGGAAGACAAATACAATATGATTTCACTCATGTAGAATTTAAGAAACAAAACAGATGAACATAGGGGAAAGGAAAGGAAAAATAAGGAAAACAGAGAGGAAAGCAAACCATAAGAGACTCTTAACTATAGGGAAGAAACTGAGGTTGCTGGAGGGGAGATGGGTGAGGGGATGGGATAACGGTGATGGGCATTAAGGAGGACACTTGGGTCAGCGTTGGGGGCAGGGCAGGGAGAGATCTGGAGAAAGTTGGTCAGACTTCAAGTTATAAGATAAATAGGTACTAGGGATGTAAGGTACAATGTGATGACTGTAGCTAACACTGCTGTACGATATGTAGGAAAGTTGTTAATACAGAAAATCCTAAGAGTACTCATCACAAGGAGAACACTGTTATTCTTTATTTTTCCTTCTTTTTATTGCATCCATATGAGAAAATGGGTGTTAGTTGAACCTATTGTAGTAATCGTTTTGTAAATCAAACCATCATGCTGTGTGTCTTGAGCTTATACAGTGATGTATGTCAACTGTTTCTCAATAAAACTGGGAAAAGGGGGACCTGGGTAGCTCAGTGGGTTCAACCTCTGCATTTGGCCTGGGTCATGATCTTAGGGTCCTGGGGTCAAGCCCCTCATCAGGCTCTCATCGCAGTGGGGAACCTGCTTCCCCCTCTCTCTCTGTCTACCTCTCTGCCTACTTGTGATCTCTCTCTGTCAAATAAATAAATAAAATCTTAAAAAAAAAATAAAACTGGGAAAAAAATCAGTTTGTACATTCATTTATTCAGCCAACATTTAGTGAGTACTGATACATCAACCACTCTTCTAGGGACTGGAGCTCAAACAGTGACCAAAACATGGACATGGAGCATATACTCCAATGGAGTCCTTTATGAAAAAGAAAGGGCTCTGCCGTAAGACATCTTCTACTCATTTTTACCCCCCAGGAGGTATTTACTGAGGGGTTCACTAATCAAAGAGGCTGCATTTTGCCTAACAACAAACATTCCAGAGATGGCTGGATGGCTGAGGTGGAGAGGACACCAGCCACCAGCCTTTCATTCTTTGGTTCAAAATATTAGAAGAAATACCCACAAAAAAGGCAACTAGAGTTGATTCAAAAGGAAAGAGAAAAGTGTTTCTGAGGGGTGCTGGCATTGCAGGTTCTGTAAATAAGCATGGAGATGAAAAGTACAACAGAGGAAATATAGTTATTTATTATTATAATAATGTTCTTTAGTGATAGGTGGTAACTTACCATGGTGAGTACTGAGTCATGTCTGAGACTGTTGAATCAATAAGTTGTCCGCATGAAACTAACATAATATTGTATGTTAATTATACTTTAATTAAAAAAAAGCAGGGAGGGCTGATGAGGAAACAGAAGGCTGACAGTACAAAGCAAAAGCTGACACCTTGCAACCTTTCCCCAACCCCATTCCTGGGTGGGACATATGCGCCATTCTTTAGGACTCTCCCACCTATCTTAAGGTTAGTACCTTGCTAGAGGGAAAAACCTGACAAGGACAAGGCCTCAAGTCCTCCGGTATCTCTCTCATAGGTCATCTTTAGCACATGAAAGTTCTTTTGAAACCTCCCTTTTTCCTTACCTCCTCCAACCCCATCTATTTAACCTGCCACCCCTCACAACCCCAGGCTCTGCCCATGGGTCCTGTCCCTGTGCTTTAATAAAGCACCATTTTGCACCAAAGGTGTCTCAAGAATTCCTTCTTGGTCATCGGCTCTGGACTCTACCCCACTGAACCTCACCTATATTCTAAAACTTCATCATGGACACCAGGCAGATGCAGGGACATTTCTGCATGTGAAACCTAACACCACTAACACTGTGATGCGGATTGAGTTTCTCAGGCAAGTGAGCAGAGAATGGATGCTGGCTCAAACCCTAGCTCCACCTTACTTAGCTCCTGGTCTGGACAAGTTCCATAGCTTCAGGGAACCACAATATCCTCACTTGCAGCATGGAAAGATGGTACTATGTCTGATTCCATAGGATTTTGTGAGGCTCAAGGCCAACTGCCTAGCTTATGGTGTTAGCTGAACAGATGACAAGGACTACTGAATTATGGAAGAATGAGAGGGAGCAAAGATGAAAGGGAGATGAAAAGGTTTCCAAGGACCAACCTCAATTCTGAATTTTGCCAGAATCAGATCTTGCCCTTCCTCTCCGAAGATAAACATGAATATTAGTTAATTCAGTTTGGGTCTCACGCCCTCTTTGTGTCTTTCCCTGTATAGCAGTGATTCTTGAACTCTGGCATACATGAAGCAAACATGGACACTTGTCAAAAGGGATCCAGACTCCTGATATCAAACCTAAGAAACTCTGATGTTGTAGGTCTAAGGCAAGGCCCAGGGATCTACATTTTAAAATGGCACTTCCAGTAATTTTAGTGAGTGTTACAGGTGGATTCTATTTTGAAACCTGCAAGAGAACTGCAAACAGAGGGTATCTAAATGAATCCATGACACAGAAGGAGCAATACATCAAACATTAGAAAGCGTAAGCAGAGATTAATATACAGAGCATAATAGTAATTATATTTGGGAGAGGCCTGACTCAGAATGACATTTGGAATGAGTAATTTGATGGACTGAGGCCCTGCTATTTTTTAACCTTTCAATAAAACAGCTATCAGTTTGGCTCTCTTTATGTGACTCAAAGCCCAAAGATACTCCCAAACATATAAATATTTGGTACTCAGGTGGTAGCCTGGATATCCTCTTTTTATCTCACTGACTCAGACTCATGTAGATGACCTTAATCGTCTAAGTCTTTACAACAGTTCTAGGCTTAAGTTATTTCTGTAATCAAGTAACTATTCACAAATAACCAATTTCACAAAATTAGCAAGACAGGAAATAAGCAAGAGCAGACTGCCATAAGTAGCACATGTTTCCATGTGGCTAATTGCTGAAGACTAGCTCTTCTCAGAATGTCAATGTAACCAAAGGAATCTATGTAGGGAAAAGGGACAGGAACAATGACAGCAATGAAAACAAAATTTCTAAGTAGAAAGAAAATCTCATAGTTCCAAATAGAGTTCGCCACAGTAGGCCTCTTTAATAGTGATGGGGATAGCCATGAAATAAAAGCTTACTGGCAGTGTAATGCCATTTAATCCCAGATTAAGATGTGTTCTAGGAAAATGAAAATTTGTGTCTTCACTTCTCAATTTAACTGAGTAGTGAGAAATCAAATCCTTCAGGATTGTCCTGTCTACACCCATCTCTTACATACCTTGTCTTCACCCCATCACAGCATACATACTTTTTCTGCTTATATTTCATGGGCTCTTTCCAAAAAAAAAAAAAAAAAAAAAAACTTGGAATGGCATTGTCATATTGGTATGGTAGACTTATTACCTCGATGGCCCCAAAGAACCCATGCCTCTTTCAGGCCTTGGGTAGTCCCTTCCCACACAGAGTGTGAACTAACTGATGATTTGGCCATTGAGATAGTAGCAAGCATGAGGCCTGATAAATATTTGCACACTGGGGATTATCTTTTGGAATGTTCGCTTTTAGAAGCCAGCTGCTATATTATAAAGAAATTCGGTCCTGACTACTGACTGATGAGAAGACCAAGTAGAGTGAGGCTCTGGAGGATATCTTGGACATTCCATCCCCAAGGTGAGCTCCCAGCTAAGTGCAACCACTTGAGTGACCTCATCTCCATGACAAGGAGAAACAAAAGAATGCTCAGCTGAGCCAGTCAACCCACAGAACTGTGAGAAATAAAAAAATAATGGACATGTTAAGCCATTGGTTTTGGGGGTGACTGTTCTGTAGCAACAAATAATTAGCATAGAAATTGGTGCCTAAAAGTAGGGAGCTATTATAACAAAAACCTTAAGTATATGACATTGGATTTCTTTACACCTAGGAATTTGTTTTTACTGAGGTACAGGCAGGTCAACAGACGAGGAGAGGAGAAGATTGCCAATAAAAAGGCAGTTTTTTCACTTATAGTTAGCTCTCAAGAGGAAGAGGCATGTGAGGCACATGTGGAAGAACCAGGGTCTGTCAGGAAACAGGAGTAAAGGAATAGCATGGGTAAGAGCCTTTATTGCAGTTTTCATGGGAAAGAATGGGCAAGGTAGAGAATCAAGGTAAGCAGATTTAGGATTGGTTAGTTTGAATAATTTCAGCAGGCTCTGGGAGTACAGATTGAGTTGTGTGATACCTGCCCCTGGAGTGATTAGGGCAGGAGCTAATGTGTGAAAGCTTGGCAAAGTGGGTAGTTGGTGGTATGGGCTCTGGATTACTTTTGCATATGTGAAGGGTAGTCATTCGCTATCTCTAGGAATTAGCTAACCAGGGGAGGGACAGTCTCTCCTGGGTCAGCAAGGCCCCAAGATCCTTCAAAGCATCATGAAATACAAAAACTAAAAAACATGATTAACACAGAATTTGGGACTGCATGGAAGATGGAAAAATGAGAAGACTGCGAATGGATCCTGAAAGAACTAAACTTTCTGTCAAAGGCTGGAGAAAAAGGGACCAGTGTTACATATTGGTAGAGGAATGAAGGAAATTTTTACCTGCGGTTGTTACAGGATTTCTTTTCCTTCAGTGTCCTCCGCTCTTAGTCATGCTGTCTCAAAGAGTGGAGAGGTAGAGGGTGTCTGGGTGGTTCAGTCAGTTAAGCATCTGCCTTCCATGATCCCAGGCTCCTGGGATGGGTCCTCTGGTTGCATCAGGTTCCCTGTTCAGTGGGGAGCCTGCTTCTCCAGTTCCTGCTGCTTGTGCGCTCCAGCGCTTTCTTTCTCTGTCAGGTATGTAAATAATAATAATCTCTTAAAAAAAAAAAAAAAAGTGAAGAGGTAGACCAAAGGGTGGTGGGCTGCAGAGCTAAGTTTTTTGAGCGATATTGAGTGATAGTACAAAGCTCCCCAAGAGGCAGGGGACCCAGGACGGTTCCTGATTTGGTGTTTATATCTAGGGGTTTTTATGGGCTCCTTAGTGGGCTGTTTTAATCTGATTAATCCCCCACGTGCCTGTCAGCCAATCAGGTTTTTTCATCTACCTATCACATGGGAAAGGGTGGAGGGCCCCTTCTAGAGCAGTGTGAAATCCTTGTAAGGGTGGTTTCCTCTTAGGATGGGGCCCTTATCCCATCCTGCCTGCCTTTCAACTATCCTTTGTTAGTGGTAACTTAGAAGATAGAAAAATTATATACCTAATAAAGTTGAGAATTTAGCTAAGAATTTGTCTAAATTTAGGTGGAATACTGAATATGCCAATTGGTGCTTTAAGCCATTTACGGTAAGATATTGCAAGAGAGGGGTGCCTGGGTACCTAAGTGGGGTAAGCCTCTGCTCAGGTCATGGTCTCATGGTCCAGTCCTCGGATGGAGTCCTGCATCGGACTCTCTGCTCAGCAGGGAGCCTGCATCCCCTTCTCCCTCTGCCGGCCTCTCTGCCTACTTGTGATCTCTCTCTCTCTCAATTAAATAATAAATAAAAATCTTGCAAAAAGATATTGCAAGAGAATTAGAAGCTAAAGATAGTACTATTCAGTTTTCAAGCAGAACATAGAGAAAATATTTCCAACTCAGGACTTTTTGAATTAGACAAGATAGCTGTTTCTCATTTTCAGTCTTTCGAGTGGGTAAAACATCTTAACGTAACAATTTTCCGCAGGGAAAAATATCAACCCCAAGATGCTATTACTCTAGAGGCCTGAGGGCAAATAGAGAATCAAGGCTGAAGCTGTTTGATCCCTTGTCTAGGCCCCTGAAAGATTTAAGGCAATGCTTCATAGATCCTCTCACCTGAACAAAATCACTTCTGAGAATCTTAAGGGCATTTTACCACAAAACCTGTATTCTGAGCTCAAATCGGGGAGACCTCTGGCACGTTAACTGTGGGTGCAGGCTTTTGCCTAATGGAATGGATTTTAAAACTGGATATCTACAAGTCCACAGCATTTTTTAAAAGAGTTGTATCAGCTTGGACTCAAAGGAATAAGTCAAAATGAAAAGATGTCTGAGCCCCCAACTTACTGTTGGCAGGAAGCCATCTGAGAGCACCACTTAGCAGTAGGCATAGACATTATTCATAGAAAGGAAGACCATCTCCGAAAGTGGAACCAAGAATCAAGAAGATAAAAAAAATGGAGAACAATGGATTAAGGAACCAGTTTTCGGGATCATAACAAACATTCTGTTCCCCCAAGTAACATGTGTCCCAGTGGATTACAAAATTGCTATGAAGCAATAAACATACACCTTTTTGCCTCCTCCCCCTGCTGTCATTTTTGGAAAGGGAATATCCATTGAGTTTATCCTTTCCTATTTTCAGAATTGAATGTTGGATATATGAGGACATTCTAGGGACCACATCTTCATGTAAAATAGATTTCTGTGACAAAGTGCTTGACCCCGGGCCTGAACCTGATGCTGAAGTGGAATGGTATTATTTGGGTCTGGGAAGAAACTGAATGTACTTTGAATGTAGGAGACAAGCATCATTGAGGGCTGGAGGGCAGACTCTGGTGTTCTTTCCCATTGGTTGCCCAGTGATCCATGCTTCTGGGTATTCCTACCTTTGTGTAGCCCTGTTCCATGTCAGGCCTGGGACTGACCCTGTGACTTGTGTTGGCAAATGAAAATTTCACAAAGTGAGACAAGCAGAGGCTTGATAAGCACCCGCAATCTGGAGCTTGACCTCTTGGTGCTCTAGTCTAGTCAGGCTAGACTGCTGAATAATGAGAAACTGTATGGAGAGAAGCCTTGGAGGATGAGGAGCCTTTTGGGATGTTCCATCTCCAGCTGAACTACCTGTGAGTTACAGCCAAATATGTGACCTCACTCATACCCCATGGAATAGAAAAACTTCCCTGCTCACTCAGGGCAGTGACTCAACTCACAGGATCATGAGAAATGATAAATCACTGTTGTTTTAAGTCAAGGGATGGCAAACTACAACCTGAGAGCTAAATTCAGCCCACCGCCTGTTTATAAATAAAGTTTTATTGAGAAACAGTTATACCCATTTATTTACATATCATCTGTGGCTACCTTTGCATGACAATGGCAGAGTCCACATGACTCATAAAGCTGAAATGTTTACTATACAGCCTTTACAGAAAACTTTGCTGACCCCTGTGTTAAGCCACTAACTTCAGCAGTGGTTTGTTATGTAATAGGACATTAATGAAACAGGGGTTTCATTCAATGGAAGTAGAGAAAAGTCTAAGTTTTTACTAAAAGTAAGTATATGTTACAAAGAAGTAGAAAAGAGGAAGCAAGGAGAGAAGAGAGGACAAAATGCCTAGAAAGGAAGATGAGTTATAGGAAAGAGATTTACTAAAAAAACAAAACAAACAAACAAACAAAAAACAAACAGGGAGAAAAAAGAGAAGAGGAGGAGCAAGTTTCCTGTGGAGTAGATGTTAAAGACAAGAGTAATATTTCAACCTTGGAAATTTTGGGTTATAATCTATGTAGTCATGTTTTTGTTTTGTAGATGGTTATTTATTTATATTATAACTAGTGAAAGCATCAGTGTGGGTGGTTAGCACAATATTCATTATACCTTAATCTGTACCTCAGAATTATGATTTTTATTAAGTTTACAATATGCTAAACTAAACTGCTAAGGAATGACTCCTGACCAACTTCAGCAAGAAATGGTGATGTGTCCTAATCCCTTCAGGGTGCTGTAACAGAACACCATAAACTGGGTAGCTTATAAACAACAAGAATTTGCTTCTCACAGTTCTGGAGACTGAGAGGTCCCAAGATTAAGGCATCAGCGGATTTAGTGTCTGATGAGAGCCCTTTTTTTGGCTCATAGAAGACGCCCTATGGCTGTAACTTCCCAGTGGCAAAAGGGCAAGGAGTTTCTCAGCTCCTTGTATAAGGACGCTGATTCTGTTCATGAGGGCCCTCATGACTCAGTTACCTCCCAAAGTCTCCCCCTCCTGATACCATCACATTGGCATTAGGTTTTTCAATACACAGTAGTTCCCCCGCATCCTGAGGGCGTATGCTCCAAGACTCCCAGTGGATAGTACCAGACCCCAAATACACAGATGTTCCCCGACTTCAAATGGTGAACTTACGATTTTTCAACTTTGCAATGGAAAAGCAATATACTTTCAGTACAAACTGTACTTCATATTTTGAGTTTTCGTCTTTTCCCAGACTAGCAATATGTGGTAGGATGCTCTCTCGTGATGTTGGGTAGTAGCAGCGAGCCATAGCTCCCAGTCAACCAGGCAATCATGAGGGTAAACCATAAGTATATGCTTACTGTTTGTACTCCTACAACCATTCTGATTTTCACTTCCAATAGCATATTCAATAAATTACATGAGAAATTCAACTCTTCATTAGAAAACAGGCTTTGCGTGAGATGATTTGCCCAACTGTAAGCTACTGGAAGTGTTCTGAGCACATTTAGTGTAGACTAGACTAAGATATGATGTTGAATAGCTTAGGTGTATTAAATGCATTATCAATTTATGATATTTCCCACTTACAAAGGGTTCATTAAGATGTTACCCCATCATAAGTCAAGGAAGATCTGTACTATGCTTTTTCCTATATATACATGCCTAGGGTAAAGCTTAATTTATAAATTAGGCACAGTAAGAGATTAATAACTAGTAATAAAATGGAACACTTAAAACAATATACTGTAATAAAAGCTATATGAGTGTGGTCTCTCTCCCTTTTCCTCTCTCTCTCTCAGTATCTTATTGTACTATATTTACTTTTCTTCTTCTTGTGATGATGTGAGATGATAAGATGCCTACATGCTCAGATGAAGTGAGGCGAATGATGTAGGGGTTGTGACGTAGCTTTAGACCACTACTGACCTTCTGATAGTAGGATCATCTGCTTCCCAACCATGGTTGACCACAGGTAACTGAAACCACAGAAAGGGAAACCGTGAATTGTTATTGTTAAACTACTGTATGAATTCTGAGGTGGCACATTCAATCAATACTATCACATGACTCAGGTCTGCCCAGTGACATATAAGAAGAAATCACTGGTAGGGACTTTATGGAAAGCCTTTTAGAAGGACAGACCACTGGCTTTTTGCCTCCTTTTGCCCTCTGCTTTTGTCATTTCACTCATTCTACCTGGAACACAGATGTGATTTGTGTAATTATAACTATCATCTTGTAACCACAAAGATGATGCCCTGAGCCATGGTTGGTAAAGCAGAAAGATAGAATGAGCCTTGGCCCCAAAGAGCACCTCTAAATGGCCAAATCAGCTCTGGATTACATATATCTTATATATTTTGTTATGTGAGAACAGTAAATTGCTTCTCTGTTTATGCCATTATTTTCCAGTTTTCTTTCATTTACAGCACCAATAAATCATAACTAAATACGGACAAAGATGTAGGTGAAGAGCCCAGCTACAACATGAGAGCAGCTCTCTTCTCTTGAGCTAGAATTTAGTGTTGATCAAGCAGCCCCTACTTTTATCATTTTGTAAATGATGAATAATAAATGTATTTGGCTAATTTGGCTTATTCAGAGTGACATATAGAAATTAAAATTAATTACTGGCCAAATTATATTAGACTATGTAAACCAGTGCATCATAAATTTCCCTTCAATTGCACATTCCTTTTAACCCACTAATAAGGCAGATATTTTTTTTTTTTTTTTAGTTTTAGTATGGAAACATCTGCAAAACCATTAAAACAAAACCCCTGTGCCTGCTTTTTTGTTTTTTAGGTTTTGTTTTTAACTTTTTAATTGATTGAATTCTGCAAGGACCTTCAAACTAATCTTCCCCTCTGGAGTAGTCTTCCTGATACCAGCCAGTTCTTTAATTTTCTGACACCAACTTGGTGTTCAGCAATTCAACTCAGTTATGACATTAACTTTAGTTAGCTAGCCCAGGCTCCATAGGTTATGAGCTCAGTCCCTAAGACTGCTCCTACACCACACACCAGTCCTGTACCACGGGCACCTCTGACTGACCAGTTATAAACTGGGAGTTCCCATGACTGCCTCTTCGAGCTCAACAATGTATTAGAATGGCTCACAAAACTCAGGAAAGCACTTTAGATATGTTTACCAATTTATTACAAAGGGCAAAACTCAGAACACCTAAATGGAAGAGATGTATAACAAGGTGTGGGGAGAAGGGGCACAGAGTGTCCCTGCCCTTTCTAGGTATGCCACCCTCCCTGCAAGAAGAGTTCAGCAACACAGAAGCTCTCTGGACCTTACTGTTCAAAAGTTTATAATCCAATCTCCTGTCCCAAAAAATGGGGGGTGGGCTGGAAGTTCCCATCCTCTCATCACAGTTTAGTATTTCTGGTGACCAGCCCCCATCCCCAAGGCCATCTAAGGGCCCTACCCTAAGCCACCGCATTAGCATAAACTCAAAGGTGATTAAAATGAACTTCTTAGGAATAACAACAACAACAACAACAAAAACCCTTTATCACTCAGGAAAAGCCAAAGTTTTTAGGAGCTCTGTGACAAAAACTGGGGACAAAAACCAACTATATTTCTTATTATGTTACATCCTCCATTCCTTTGTCTTCCTCTACTTACCATAACAGTGACATATGCAGAAATTTTGTATTTTCCCAAGCAGTTAATGAAATGATATGAATTTTTGGTGCCTGGGTAGCTCAACTGGTTAAGCATCTGCCTTCAGCTCAGGTCATGAACTCAGGATCCTGGCACTGAGTCCAACATCGGGCTCTCTGCTCAGCAGGGAGTCTGCTTCTCCCTCTGACCCATTCTCTTTCTCAAACAATACATAAAAATATTCTAAAAAAAGAAATGAGTATGAACTTCATAAAATCTTTAACTCTTAACACCTGTTAAAGCAAGCAAGGTAGCCAAATTTTTAAATTCCTCAGGTAATCCTTAAGTATTAGTTGATGTAAGTGCATCTACTCCATCTGACCGTTTCCACCACAAGCTCTCAATAAAGTCCAGGTTTTCCCAAGACAAATGGAAATCATTTTGTATGGAAGAAAGTGTAAAGGCCCTTAACCTGGCTCAATCTACTCAGACAGATGGATTCCCTGAAAGATGGATCATGTGTTTATAAAGAGTAAAACTTCCTTCCTCTTCAGCTTGTCGAAACCTTTCAGAGTCTTTGACATTTCTGAATAGCCCAATTCAGCACAGTCAAAAAATGGTATTTCTGTCTGAGATGGAGATAGGCAGCTCTTTAGATTATGGAGATGACTGTGGTCATACAGACTAAGGATAGGAAGAAATCCATATGGGGAACAAAGGTTTGAGTTGGCTATTCTAACTGAAGTTCTACTGTATAGAAGGGACAACCTTGGAAGTCTGGAACTTTGACAATAAAAGGCCTGCATGTGATGGGGGAAACAAAAGCAAAAGAAAAATTAAATTTCCTTACTACTTATAGCCCATTGCAAGTCCTTGAAAAAGGCAGAGTGACATTCCTTGAGGAACTCAGCTGCCTCAATGTTAATACTTGTTATCGGCAAGACCCCCCAGAATCCTGTGAATCTGCTTGAATATATAAAAATTCCTTTGGAAACTTCCTTTACCTCTACCCCCCAAGATACATGTTGGCAATCATCACCCAAGTATATGACACACTGATATACATCTGAAGGGTTTCATGACTCAGTTTTTACTTAAAAGTAATAAATGACATTTTCCCAACAATGGCTGGCCCCCTCAAGGTCCTGGACACCTTGCTTCCAAAACAAGGTTTGGAGACTTGTGCTATCCCTAATCCCCTCCCAACATGAAAGTATATAATGGGCCACTCGTGACCTCAGTGCAGCTCTTCCTGCCCACGGGTCCTGCCCACGGGTCCCGCCCCCTTGCTTAAATAAAACCACCTCTCTGCACCAAAGATGTCTCGAGAATTCTTTCTTGGCTGTTGGCTGTGAACCCCAACATCTTTCCTACCTCACAGGGACCACGGAATTTGTTAAAGCTACTCCAGGGAAGTTGCCCAGGCCATGGATAGTTGCTGTCTGAAGTGCTTTCTTAGCTCCCACTTCCAGAGCCCACCCATACGCCTGAGTGCTTTGCCTAGAAATTTGTTTCTCTGACTTCAAATATCCCCAAATGGCAGCTGCCTCCTCTGACCCTTATCACACCCTCACCTGCCCACCATTCATCCTTGTAATCAGTTCCCTGCTCCAATTGGTTAGACCTGACCTCACCTGACCTCAACTACCATCTGTTCTTAGAGCAGAGCCTGAGGCACATACAGGCTGTATCCCTAATCCAGTTATTGCAGTGAGTCCCCCACGGCTACCATTTAACCACGGTAACTGCCTCCCCGCAAAATATGCATCTACACATATGCATGCATGTGGATGCGTGCACACAGCATACACACCTAAAAAAAACGAAGAGCTCAACACTCAAACTAATTATCAGATAGTTACAAAGCTAATTACTGGAAAACGGAGACAATTCTGATCCTTTTCACCTTTTTTTTTTTTAAAGATATATTTTTACTATAAAACTTCCTCTTCAGTCAAAAAATTTTTTTCAGGAAATAAAGGCTTCACAAAATTATTTTCTGTGCCTACATGTACCAAAGCATTTAGGCAATTCTAATAGTTTCATTAAAATAAAGGAATCACTAAAGAAAACAAGTTAGTCTGCTTTTCCCCCCAAACACACACCAAAAAAAAAAAAAAAAAAACCAAAAAAACTATTAGTTTACCAAATATTCAGCTTCTGTTTGACTAACTATTGTGTAGACCAGCCTAGAAAAGAGAAGGAGTCCAAAACAATGGTAAAACTTAGTAGAAGCTGACCACTATAGGAACACAGGAAAATTAAAGCTGGACATATGGTTAAGTATAAACCCAGAGGGAAAAAATAGATCAATCCATTTGCAAGATACAACCCTAATATGTCTAGAATAAATGGTCTAAGTATTTGGGCAAGGATTATAGCTCATCCAAAAACTACACAGGCAGATATATGTGTAAACAAATAAATATCCAGGCAAAAGCTTAAAAAAATATGTATGTATTATATTTGGCTTATATATAAAATATAATTTATAGCACTGTTCTGTTTGAGTGAATGCTTCCAAAGAGAAACAAAGTTAATTAGAAAGCTCATACATACATGTAGCAACAAAAAATGGAATACACACAAAAAGACGTTTTCTAATAAGGCATAATAAATAAGTAGGCATATAAAAGGAATGATGACTTTAAAAGATGAAGTACGATTTAAAAATCTGTCCACAAACAAGATAAATTGAAGAAAGTAAAGTAGACAGAAAATAATGGCAAAGAGCAAACTGGAGATGAACACTTGGGAGAGTTGAGTATTCCTAAGTAATCAGAATGAAGGAAATGCATCTGGACCACAAAAGGCACAAAAACCAGGAGCCAGCATATGCTTGGCAATCTTGTCTGTGTAGCTTTACTAAGCTGATCAAAATACTGCCAATTCGTTTTGTTTTGTTTTCTGCCATCATAATGGATAGTTACTGAGCAATTGATTGTATCATTGTGCAGTTGGTTGGCTTTGGTCATTAAGATGGATGAAATGATTGGACCAAGTGTTTCATGGTCTGGTGATCTTGGTCACCTTAATGACCCAGTTGTATTGACTGCAGAATCCTGACCGCCATGCATTCTCTCCATCTCCCACGGACATATTTTGATAATACCTATTACTGCCCTTACAGCTATTTCCTTGCTGTTTCTATTTTTCAAAAGTCTCAGAGAACTAAGGTGCTGCTAAAGAAGATCTAAAATTAACAGAAACCGACGATGTAACTATATTAAGAATCACAAATCTGTAAACACACTGTAGATAATGAATTCATGAACACCACCTACTACCAAGATGTTTTTTTTTAAAAACGGGAAGATAAACTTTTCCTATGGAAATACTAAATTGAGGTTTGTAGATCCCGACATGCCTTCTTTTATCCCCCACCCCAAAATAATTTTAGGTAAACATTAAGTGTAAATTGGATTCTAGCAACTTCCAGGTGTTGCGCTCTGGTCTCCTGATTCAGAGAGAATCGGTTCACTCGTGCTGCAAACCCACAGGCTTGGTCCCGCCTCCTATCCTGAGCCAGTGCTGACCGAGAGGCTGGTAAGACTTTGAATTACGTCCTAACCCTAGACCTGAGGTCTGAAAATTCAGCTGTGGTTGTTGGGCTTTCTTCATGCCTTACAAGCATCTTTTACAGCCTTTCAGAACCATTGTACTGAAGCTCTGGGCGAGCCAATCCTAGGTGCGCGAATCGCCAATGTCAGGAGATTGGCCCCAGCCATGTTCTCTTACTTCTGCCTAACTCCCTCTTCCACGGTTTGCAGCCCGTCATCCCGGGACTGTCATCTCCCCTCCCTGTGACCGGAGCCACACTCCAAACCGCAGTACATCTGGCTAGGGCCTGGGCCCCACCTGGCACCTGTCAGCTCTCCACTCCAGGAACTGGAGCCTCGCCCAAACACAGCCTTCTGGCGGGGATTCTGCAACATATGGGCACAACTCCCAGAATCATGACTGCCACCTGCCTAGCTCCCAAGGGCTCACCCACTGCTGTGCCCTGTCTTACCAGATTGAACCTTGTGCCCAAGATCGCTTAAACCATTCCTCAGCTTGCGCCATGATTTTCAGCTGGGCTTCGTCCTTGTCCTTTCTGGGACTAATAATGCAGCCCATTTCCTTGGCTCCTGTTCCACTGACCCAGGGTTTCTGTTATCTCAAATGTTTCTCATGCAAAACCCATGCGCACCATGGAGAAAACATCACACTGAAGACCAGAACACCAGGGTTTCTAGCATTGTCTCAAACACTAACTTCTCATTTTGACTTTCTCGGTCTCAGTTATCTGACCTATAAAATGAAAAAAGTTGGAAGCTCTTTTTAGTTCTGGTGTTCTTTAACTTTATGAAAAGGCTTAAGATTTGGTTTAAATATGTGAGGAAATTATAAAATGTGCATGTGTACAGTTGGTGAGAAATGTTTTCATTAAGATGACTCAAAGGTTAATATTATACAGTCTGATTTGTTGGTTTTTTTTTAAACATTTTTATTTGTTTGTGTTTATTTTTTGAGAGAGAGTGAGAGCAAGAGAGATCACAGAGAGAGAGGGAGAAATAGACTCCCTGCTGAGCAAGGAGCTCTATGCCAGTCTCGATCCCGGGACCCTGAGATCATGACCCAAGCCGAAGGCAGATGCTTAACCAACTGAATCACCCAACCAACCCTGACTGGGTTTTATCTAGTATTATATTCATGATCTAAAAAA
Organism: Lontra canadensis; assembly: GCF_010015895.1. NCBI lineage: Eukaryota > Metazoa > Chordata > Mammalia > Carnivora > Mustelidae > Lontra > Lontra canadensis. The sequence continues at coordinate 15,459,749 of NW_022631000.1, forward strand.
GGAAGCAAGCAGAACTCCAGTAAAATCGGCAAATTATATTAAATTTTGAGTTATTTATCAGCACTGGTAAAGAAGACAAAACATTGTAAGTGGACCTAAAGAGATTAGAAAGATGAGTAGAAAAAATGAGATTTTTGCCTACTAAAATGCCAATAACCGGGGGCGTGTGGGTGGCTCAGTTGGTTAAGCCTCTGACTCTTGGTTTCAGCTGAGGTCCTGATCTCCAGGTCCTGAGATCGAGGCCCATGTCAAGCTCCATGCTCAGTGGGGAGTCTGCTTGGGATTCTCGCTCTCTTTCTCCCTCTGTTCTTCAACCTGCCCTCTCTCTCTCTCTCTCAAATAAACAAATAAAATCTTTTTTAAAATGCCAATGATTGGGGCACCTGGGTCGCTCAGTGGGTTAAAGCCTCTGCCTTCTGCTCAGGTCATGATCCCAGATTCCTGGGATTGAGCCCCACATCAGGTTCTCTGCTCCACAGGGAGCCTGCTTCTCCCTCTCTCTCCCTGCCTGCCTCTCTGCCTACTTGTGATTTCTGTCTGTCAAATAAACAAATAAAAATCTTCTTTTAAAAAATGCCAATGATCAGAAGAGAAGTAAGGAGAGAAAAATTGTTCAAACCTGATATTGTGCAGGTGGGAAAGGCAACAGAAACATTGTCAAACTATCCAGAGACAAGTTCAGTACAATTTTTGAATTAAGAAAACAATGGAGTAATGTAAGGTAAAAGCCAATACATATTGGGAAACAGAACAGCTATCAGACAGTCACATCTGATCTTATCCCCCAAGGCAGACAAGAGTTGATTTTCAGCCCCATTTTCCCTTATTTTTCTTCCACTGTGGAGGCTAAGAAAAAGTAAAATAGTTACTTTTCCACTCTCCCTGATGTTCAGATATGGTCATTCAACTCAGAACTGTCCAATACAATGCAGGGCAAAAATGTGCCTGAAGGATTCTGCAAAAGTTGTTACTTTGTTACAAAAGGGGCCAATATTGGTACTGTTTCCTCCCTGTTCCTGTCTGGAAAGTATCATAATACCAGGAGCTGCAGCAGCCATTTCACTGTCAGAGGCAACATACATGGTATTGATAAACAAATGAACAAAATAGTTCAAGATATAAGAACAAAGAAAATAAAAGAACCTGGGTCCCTAATGATTCCATCCATAAGATGAATGAATGCAATCACCTACCACCATATTTCTTGTTATAAAATACAGAAATGACATTTTAAAGTCATCTTTAATTGGATTTAGTTCATTATTTACAGGTCTAAAATAGCTCTTTTGTCCCTGGTTTTGTATCAGCACACACACCAAACACACACACACACACACACACACACATTCCAAAAGCTTCTACCCAACAGTGAAGACTTTTATGTAAATGGCAGAGTTTTATCTATAGTACCATTTCTGGAACAGGAACGTTGAACCTGGAAAAATTTTAGGTCTGTTTTCAAAAATTAAAAAGGGAGAGAAAAGAAAGTTATCTCACAAGTTAAGGAATTTATTATTGGTACATTTATCTAGAGTTGAATATTGAAAATTGAAATTTTGGGTTGAGAACATAAATAAAAGAGTACTGATCCCAAAGAGCTAGGATCTATTCATCAAGAATAACTCATGCTACTTTCCATGTATCTTTCTTTGATTGAGTATAAAATATTAAGTAAGGAAAAGTTATCCATTCAATGAAAATATACTGAGTTACCTAAGATATGCTGGGTGTGTGTTAAGAACTGGAGATGCAAAGATAAATAGAATTCAATTTCTTCCTTTAAGAAATGTGTTAGTTTCTTAACTTCCATGTAACAGTGAAGATAGGCAGGTAAGTAGATACTATCAATAATGTATGGTAAGTGCTTGACAGGGGCCAGTACAAGAAAGAATAGTAACATAAGAAATGGTGGCGTGAGGAATGTCATCATGATTCATGGAGAGAGATTATTTTAGCTGTTTTTGGAAGAATGAGAATTTCATCACTCAACACGGGGGAAATTATTCTGTGAATCAAAGTCAGTATGTGTAAAGGCACAGAGATAATTAAGGCATAGACCTCTTTGGAAAATGCAGTGAATTTGGTGTTCAGGGATGGCTCTGGAGAGGTAGATAGGCAGACCGCCTGCTGGGGAGGCATTTGGACTTTCTCCTGCAGTTAACTGGGAGTTAAAGCAGGATATTACATAAAGGAGGTCCATGACCTGGTGTGGTTGTTTTAGAACAATGACTCTGGCTCTGGGTAGAGGATAGATTAAGGAAGCGAGCGATTACAGGCAGGGAAGTAATTAGAAACCTATCACACAAAAATCAGACAAGAAATGAGAACCTGAAGAATTGATACCTCGAGGGTTTCCTGACCTACTGACTGACTGTTGTGAGGGGGAAGCAAGCACACTATTGGCCTGGGCGAGTGAGTGAGCGGCAGTCCTATAAACCAGAATAGAGATTCCAGGAGGAGGTACATATTTTGGTGAGAGGACGCGGGAGGAAGATAAGATGTTCATTTTGGGAGAGTGAATCATGCATATGGAGATCTGTATTTGAAGCAGAATTCCAACGAGGTCTGGGCTGAAAATACAGACTTGGGAGTCACGCAGAAAGAGGTCTCATCCTCTTTCTGGTGGAGGAAGGTGTGGGCAGTGCTGAGAAGGCCCAGGCAAGTGGTGATTGAGGAAGAGAGATCTGACAAGAAGAAAGAGGAGGCATCCAGAGCTGGAGGAGGAAAATTAGGAGAATGAGTGTCAGTGAAACAAAGATAAAAGGAAATTAAACGAAAAAAAAAAAAAATAAAAAGCTACAAGGAGTGGTTAGTCTTGAAGCTGCAGAGAAGCCTTGTAAGGTAAGGAATGAAAAGGTGTGTGTGTGTGTGTGTGTGTGTGTGTGTGTATGTGTGTGTGTGTGAAAGAGAAAGAGAGAGAGAGGGAGAGAGAGAGAGAGAGAAAGTGATGGCAACTATGGGGACCTAATTAGAGCCAGTGGATTGGGGAACACAAAGACAAATCACCAGTAAATGAGAAGGGAAGAGGAGGTGAAGAGGTAAAGATGGTGGGCAGAATATGATGCAGGGCAAGAGGTGAAGGACAACATTTTATTTTTGAAGGAATGGAAGAAGCTAGAATCTTTTAAAAGATGAGGCTTGGAGATTCAGGGGGGTTGCGATAAGAGAGGGAATAGGAGAACCAAGATCTTGAGGAATTTTGAGAAGAGACTATTCCAGATATGCAGGGGAAACTTCCACCTCCACTTTGCCAGGTTCAGATTAAGTCTGAAGGTGGCAAAGCAGCAAATGAGTGAAGTCTCACCTGAATGCATTCACTTTCCAAGTGGAACAAGGTCATAGTATCGGTCATGCTGAGAATAGAGGGGCGAGATGGAATAGTAAGCCCAAGAAAAGTGAGAAAAAATGGAAATCTGCAATATTCCGAACGGGAAACGAAAGCAGAGGAGAGAAACAAAGATTTTTCCGGCACTGTTTATATGCTATGTTCACATGTTAGGGGGGTGGAGGTGGAAGAAGAGGCAGATTGAATAGACAAAAAAGAGGCATAATTGATGACTCCTGGAGAAAGTGCTCAGCTTTGCATAGGGGGAGGGTAATCTTTTCCTCTGACATGAGAAGGAAGAAAGTGAAGGTTTCTGGACAAAGTCATGCACTTTGTAAATAATCTCTTGAGAGTCTTACGAACAAGGTGGAGAAATTTGGACTGGATGCAAAGGCTATTAAGTAGACAAATATCTCATTGAATCAATGCTGATTAATGGTTTGATGCCTGTGTGGAGGGAGAATTCTATTTGCATGGCCAAGAATTCTGTCCTTGGCCCTGTCCTGTCAAGCATTTTTTTTTTTTTTTAAATTCAGTGCCTTGGATGAGACACATAAAGCTTGCTCATCAAATATGTGGATGACATGAAGCCAGAAGGGATAAAGATGACAGAAATATGGGATGACAGAATTAGGATCTAAAGAGTTATTGGCAGGGTGAAATAATTGGTAGAATCTAATAAGACAAAAATAAATAAAAATACATATGCAATATTTTACCCAGATGAAAAAATAAAACAAAAATCAACAATGAAACTAGACAGTTTCAGGAAGGTGTAGGAGGTACTTAGTTAAGCAAGGTCACACATAAACAAATGTTTCAAAATGTCATTTGGAGTAAATAAGTGATATGATAAATGACCATATGAACTTTTGCAAACTAATTGTTGAGTTTTCAGGAATTTTGCAAGCTAGTTGTTAAACACAGTCATTATTAAAAGTTAAACTACACAAATTTAAAATTAAGTAAATTATATTAAAAACAAATTAATAAATACTCAAAATGTATCACTTGGTTTGGTTTGTTTTTACTACTGTCTAAACTGTACAGATTATTTATTTCTATTGTATCTATTTGCTGGGAACACTATATAATGCTGTTTGGCTGTGCATGTCTTCCCAGCTCTACATTCGGGGATGACACATTTGTAGCTTGACATGGGACATGGTGAGAATATTTACACCATTGAAATGGGCAAAAGCTACAAATCCTTTCTGCCTTACCCCAACCCCTTGAGAGCCAGTTGTTAAACATTTACCAGCACACTCCTGAATAGGTTCACAATTTAATGGTATGGTGGTGGGACACACATACACACAGATCTTACAGGTCTGTGATGTATTGATTGATATTGAACATCTAAAATTACAGCAGTGATTTATTCCTTTCTCACTTCAAGGGTAATTATTAAGTAGGGATGCTACATTTTAAGGGCTGTTGATAAATTATAGTATGTTAAAAGGAGGTAGGAGAAAGCCAGAATGAAAGGACTCAAAATATTGTTAAATGAAAAATAGCTCAAGAGATGCTTGGTATGCAAAAGTCAGCGAATATGGATGAGCTATATTTAAACACTTGCTGAAATAGTATGTGAAAGAGTTATTACCCTAAGTGGCCCCAAGGTTTACAAACAGAACTAAAGGTGGGAAACAAATATCAATTTCTATAGGAAGAAATAAGGACAATGAATAGGGACAACAAATATCCCAAGCATTCTCGAAAGTTAAAAAAATGAAAAGCTTTGGAAGTAACATACTTTCCTTCAAGCACAGCGTGTTTTAACATTTGGTAACATCAGACAAGGACCTGGGCCAGATGACCTTACAGGTATCATCTAACCTTCTGGAATCTTTGAAGTTCAGGAACATTTAATGCAAATGACTGAAGACATGCCCAGTCTAGTTTCTGTGAAACCAATTACTTGAAGACTTATTAAGAGGGGTCCCATATCCTCATTTTCCTTCAGACCATTAAACTCATCCATTCAATGAAGGCCTCCAGAAGACAACAATATGCTAAAATGAGGGGGAAAGACTCCTTTAGGAGTGAGGATGAGATATTAGGAGTGAGGATGACAAAACCTGAATGAGAAACTCCCTCGTCTTAAAAAAAGTAAATAAAACTTGAGTCACTAGTTAGTTATAGGGACATAGACAAGATGATATTTTTGAGCTCCCATTTCAGTACCTCAAACCTTTCAATGCTGTGCAGTCTAAATAAATGGATTAAAATACATGTAAACTAATATGAATATAATATCACTTTCTAGTAGTAAACGTCTTTATGTGGGTCAAAGAGACTATGGTGTGGACTGAAGTGTAGTGCAATTATAGATGATCTGGGAGAAATACTACATGCTAATTTTGCCTGGGAAAATCAGAGAGGTGTATTTCAAACAACAGAGAATCTTAAAACTTGAATGGTGGAATTTTTTTGTTGAATTTTAGAGAAGTTGGAAGCTTTGAGATGAAGGAAAGAATAGAGACTTGGAAATAGAAAGCCAAATAATCAGCAGAGCAATTTTGGAGGAGCTAACAGGTACTAGAGGGGATTTAAAGTAATACCAGATGAAAATTGTTGGAAATAAATATCCCAGAGTCTTAAGGACAGAGAATGGGGAAGGCTGTTCAAGAAAATTCCGAGGACAGAGTACATTAGCCCCTCTAAGTATGTTTTGGATGGCTTCACTATGAAGAATTTTAATGTAAGGAAGAGTAGATTTGGATTTCAGACAGAAAAAGATCAAAGTTGTGTAAGTACAAAAAGCTCAGTTCTAGACTTGGCAGAATCATGGTGGACAGGGGAAAGGGAACAGAAGAAAAATAAACCAAGGGATTGTATTATAGGATGAGCTACCTGTTTGAATGAAGGTTGAAATTAATAATGTTTAAGTGAAATCTATCAATGCTTCAAGTCAATGTGAGCAAATTAAATAATATGAAGCCATATATCTGAAATTTCTCTTACTGTCCAACCACACGTTGTAGACTATACAACACTTTCCAAAGCCTATAGTCTATCAAAAATAGTAAAAGAGGTATCACAAGACATGGGAGAGGATGAAAGGTGATGAGTTTAGGGGTATAGACTTTGGAAGACACTTCTCTGACTCCCCACAGAGTGGCAGTTAACATTTAATGGAACACAAATGGGGAGCCTCATGTTCGGACCCCACCAAGAGGGCTGTATTTTGTCACTTCCCCAAGCCATGTACACTCTAGAAGGAAGTTTAGAATGGGACAAATTCAGGAGAGGAGTGGAGTTGGTGAGAAACAGCCATTCTGTATAGAATAAAAGTCACAATTACGGATTAAAACAACTGGGGATCCTGAAAGTTAATGTTTGAAATTTAGTTTAAACAGCCTTCCTCCCTCTTTTTTTCCCCTTCTCACCTCCTTTTTTCCCTTTTACTCTCCCTTTTTCCCACCTTCTTATTCTTCAACAAGGGTTTATTGAAGACTTAATGGCTCTGTATCAATACTGGAAACCAGAAGCAAATTTACAAAGAAGCTAATTCAGCTTAAGTTTTAGGGCTCCCTACTCACATGGGCCATGAGCCACAGGTTTGTACATTTGTATAAAATTTGAAAGAGTCAGATATCTTAATAACAACCCATTCAACTTCTGTCTGTTTCTACTCAGACTTCCCCTCAACCACATTTCCCCTCAAGTCAGGTTGTGTTGAGTTGCTGTGGGCAGTTCCTGGAACTGGGTAAGATGTGGTTGTATTGGTGTTACATTTAAATTGGATTTAATGGGATATATTTATGTTTCTTCTCAGGGTTTTTATGTACATAAAGTTATTGCTAGCGATTCATGGCTGCAAGGAATACAGGGAGCCAACTCACTGGGCATGGTCACCTGAAGTGCAGAACTAGAGGCTGAATTCAAATGCAAACATCACTTGGCTTATGTCATGTAGCGCCTGAGTCATGTGGTAAAGATGAGAAACAAGATTTGAAATGTATGAACCAAAATCCAGTCTGTGGGGAATTTTTCCAATCATCGACTGTGTAAAATTTAATGTGAGAGAATCAATTTTTACCAAAGCCTAACCAAAACCGAAGTTTTTTTCTGTTAGGAATAAATCTGATAATGCCACATAATTAATAATTCATAATTTATAAATGTACCATGCATATTTTTTTTTCTTTCTGGAGCAACTATTTGGAATTTCTCAGAATTCCTGTTTTGTATCACCCCTTTACCCTTTACCAAAAACACATCTGTATGTGGAAGTCTCATGGATAGCCCCACAACTATCAAGAATAAAAACAAACCCAGTCAACTGTGTTAGAGGAAAGACTAGATTATCTTTCCATTTTCCTTCAGAATATTGCATTACAAAGTCATTGTTATACAAAGAGATGATGAGAAAACATGCAGACAAAAATGTAGGAATTATAGAGATATGTTAGACATGTAGTATTTTAAAATACTACATTTTGTTCTTCTGAATTTTGTGGTATTTATGGTAAAAATCATTATATATATATATATATGTATATATATATATACATATATATATATACATATATATATATATAAATTCTTATTCCAAATAAATATCCATTTTCATACTGAACTTGTATACTTTTTCTTAAGGAAGTCTCCCCTAAATCATAAAAGCTTTAAGTCCCATAAAACCCACCTATACCCCTGCTAAAGACAGGAGAAACAAATTTAAAAAAAGGGGGGGGGCTCAGTTGGTTAAGCCACTGCCTTCAGCTCAGGTTGTGATCCTGGAGATCAGAGTTGGGGATGGAGTACCTCATTGAGTTCCCAGATCCACGGGGAGTCTGCTTCTTCCTCAGATCTTCTCTCCTCTTGTGCTCTCTCTCACTCTCTCTCTCTCTCTCTCAAATAAATAAAATCTTAAAAAAAAAAAAAAAGCAACTAAGACATGCAGTCAGAAAAAGACAATTATCATATGATTTCATTCATATGTGGAATTTAAGAAACAAAACAGATGAACATAGGGGAGGGGAAGGAAGAATAAAATAAGATAAAAGCAAAGAAGGAGGGAAACCCTAAGAGACTCTTGACTATAGGGAGTAAACTGAGGGTTGCTGGTGGTGGGGGGATGGGTAACTGGGTGAGGGGCCTTAAGGAAGGCACTTGATGTAATGAATCACTAAATTCTACCCCTGAGACTAAAAAAAAAAAGAAAAAGAAAAGAAAAGTAAGTCACGGTTCTTGCTGTCCAGGAATACACATTGCAGGGAGGAGACAGGCTGGCAAATAAGCTATCGCAAAACTTCAGGGGGAATAGAGAAGTATGAGAAACACTCTGTGGTTCTTTTCATGACCAATTCAAATGAAACTTTCATTTCAGCCTCCGATCCTGTGTTGGTGGTGGAGGTTTGTGTAACCTGATGGAATTTTTCACATCACCTGCTATTAATACACTCCCAAAGTCCCTGAGTTAGATCTGTTCGCTCAGGCAATCACAAGCTTCCTCAGGAGCTTCGTGGGGACTGAGTCTTAACTTGGTGGGCCACAGGTCTTCCATCTCCTCCAGTGCCACCAGCACAGCACAGGTCTCATCACTGAGATTCCTGTGTTCTGGGATATTGACTACTCACAGACTCAGATGGCCTCCAGTGCACTGGAAGGAGAAACTCTGAGGGGATTTGAGGCAAGTTGGGAACGATGGATCGAGATCGAGGGGGTCCTAAAAACCATCCAGGTCCTTGTCTGTCAGCAGGAAGCAGGATGAATTCTGGCGGTAAGGCCATACCGAAATGCTATCAGCCTAATTAATGTGGTGACATCATTTCACAGAGGCTTCCCTCTCCCTGGATCCCAACGTAGCCACGTCTGCCTGGAAACCTTTGGCTGTCTCAGACAACTTCTGAGTCTTCTTTCTTACAACCTGATCCTGCGATACACTTGAAACTTGAAATGCTTCCTGAAAATGAATGCTTTCAGAACTGACTCATCACCTCTCTCACCGTACCAGCCCATTTTCTGGACCTCCTCATGCCTGGGTTTGGCATTTTCAGTCTCCAGGCTGCCAGGCCCAATCTCCAAACCACTTTCAGTTCTCCCATTTTCTTCTTCCCCTAGGAGATTCTTCTGTGAGGTGAATGAGACAAAACAGGGAGAGTATGATATACATGGTACCTGGAACATACTAGGCACTCAGCAAGTGACAGTTCACTTTTTCTCCACCTTTCCTCCCAGAACTAGGCATTAGAACAATTCCATGATTCTCTCACCAGGTCCCAGTGTGTCCTTCTCTCTATTCCATACTATACAATATTACCACAAGTGTTGTCTAAACTATCCTATAACAAACTTTATGTCTAATCCCCTGTGGGAGGTTGACTTATATTCCTCAAAAACCTATCTAAATCCTAACCACCCCTTTCTATGAATGTGACCTTACTTGAATAAAGAATCTTTGCAGATAATTAATTTAAGGATCCTGAAATGAGATCATCCTGGATTTAGAATGGACCCTAGATTCAATGACAGTTGTCCTTATAAAAGAAGAAAAGATAGAGGGAGGGAAGGCCCATGTGGAGATGGAGGCAGAGATTGGAGTGATGCATCTTCAGACCAAGGAATGCCAAGGACTGCCCACAACCACCAGAGACTAGGTGAACGGTATGGAATGGATTCTCCCCCCAGAGGCTCCAGAAAGGATTAATCCTGTCAACATTAAATTTCAACTCCCAGAAATGTGAAAGAATAAAACTTTTTGAAGATTTATTTACCTCAGAGAGAGACAGATAGAAAGAGCACAAGTGGGGGGAGGGACAGAAGGAGATGGAGCAGCAGGCTCCTCACTGAATAGGGAGCCCAATGTGGGTCTCAATCCCAGGACCCTGAGATCATGACCTGAGCTGAAGGCAGATGCTTCACTGAATGAGTCACGCAGGTGCCCCTAAACCAATAGTTTTATGTTGTTAAGCCCCCAGGTTTGTGGAAATTTGTATAGCAGCCCTAGGACACCCCGTTTGCCCATCTGGATGTGCCTGCCCTGCTAAATTTCTTTCTTATGACCGTCCTGTACAACTGTCCCTCTTCTCCATATTGACAATCCCTTAATCATGCAGTGAGAGGTGGTACATTTTACCTTTTCCAATATGACCCCTTTCCTTTCTCTAAAACTCAACATGTCTTCTGTACTTGTCCAAATCCTAATCATGAAATGGAAGGTCAACCCTAGTCCACGGTGACTTCTCTTATGTTCTAAATTCTTGTAACACACATGTGACATTGAATCATGTTTTGTCCAAACGGCATTTGTTTCGTTTTTCACATACATCTGTATTTCTTTGAGGGTGGGATGTTTTTGTAATACAGAAAATGTTGAATAAGTAAGTGATGTCCAAAAGTACTGATGGAGAATGCAGGAAATATGGGCAGAATTGGGTCCTTCGAAAGACATATGTTGAAGCCCTAACCAGTATCTCAGAATGGGACTGTATTTGGAGACAGAGTTTTTTGAAGAGGCAACTGAGGTTAAATGAGGTCATATGAGTGGGCTTTAACCCCATACGACTGATATCTTTTAAGAAGAAGGTATTTGGACACACAGAGATACCGGGAATTCAAGTGCATAGGACAACCATGTGAGAAGGCAGTAAAAGGGTGGCCATCTACAAAGCCACAGAGAGAGGCCTGGAATAGATACTTCCTGAAGAGCCCTCAGAGGAAACCAATCCTGCCATTGGACTTCCAGTTTCCAGAACAGTGAGAAAATAAATGTCTATTGTTTAAGCCACACAGTTTGTGGTATTTTGTTATGGCAGTCTTAGCACCAGAACACAGCAGGTAAAAAGCTAAGACTGAAAATCAAAAAAATAAACTCCTAAAAGGGGGAGTAAAAAGATGAACATATTTTCTACCTGCACTGCCAACACTCTTCTCTCAAGTGCCAGTCTCATTCCTAAAATGACATACTCTCTGATGGAGCCCTTCATAAAGCCCAGAGTCTTCCAGGTTTATTATGAAAACAATATCACTTTAGTATGAAGTTCAAAGAGATCTGAGAGTGGAACTGGCACCTGACCTCTACCACTCTTCACCCTCTTCTAGAATGATGTTACTGCCTAATCTACAGGTAAGAAGTTACCTGACAGTCTCATGAGATGACGTGCCAATTAAATTATAAAAAGTTCAACCTTGGGGCTTAAGCCCAGGCATTTTCTGGGATTGGTTGTCAGAGGATGAGGATTAGTGGCTCCACGGAACAGTTGGCAGGTGGGCATCAGGACAATACTGATATTTTATTTTATTTTTTTATTATTTTATTTTTGTTGTTTTATTTTATTTTATTTTATTTTATTTTATTTTATTTTATTTTATTTTATTTGCCAAGATCAGATCAGTGTGTGCTTTTCTCCTTCTCATTCTTTTACCATCCTATAATTTCCATTGCTCAGGATAAAAATGTATTGGAATTGATTCCATAATATTTAAACTGAATTTGGAATTCTGAGCTCACGTCTGTAAAGTAATTTTAGAGTTCATTGACTGAAGGTAGTATGTCCGGAGAGCATTCAGAATGGCAAGGACCCCAAATACAGAGGCACCTGGGGGTGTTTGAAGTATGTGATATTCGGTCAGAAGTATACAGAGGGCTCGCTGTTGGGTGAGGGTATCAGCTTGTTCTCCATGGCTTTTGAGGTGAGGGCTGCGTCTGTTAGATGGACCTTGCAGAATGCTGGTGTCCTTTCAACACAAAGACTTCCACTGCATCATCTAATCCTCTAAGGACCAGAGGTAATGAGGTGGTAGAGGTCCATTCAACGCCATGTAGCTTAGTGGATAAGAGGGTTTTGGAGTCCTAGTTTTACCTCTTATTAGCCATGTGACCTAGGCTAGGTACTTAATTCACCTAGCTTTAGTATCCCTACCAAAATGGGATTAACAATCACACCTCCCTCATTTGGGTATTAGAGGAAATAGTGCACGTCAACCACTGGAGAAACTGGTGCCAAGAGGGAGGTTTAATGTATTTAGTCACAGAGTTCATCCACGCCTATGCCTGGTTTTGAGCTCTAGTCTCTGCCTGACTTCATTATGTCACCATGTTTCCAAGGTCCCTTCCAAAAAATAAAAGGGAAAACAAGATATAATTGAGAGGGCGGAGGGGAGTGAATTGAAGAGGAAAGGACTTGTCCCCTTTCTACCGCCAACTTGGTGCCATAGTTGACAAAATGGTCTTATCAGTGAAGTGATGTATCTGTTTAAACACCGAAAGAGGCCATTCTATTTCTTCTCCTTTGTCCCCAGTCCTCATATCCTCAGTTCCTTTCTTTTCCACTCTTCAGCCCCAGGCAGGCAGGTGGGACCATCATCACCCATAACTGGAATGTCTCTGATGGAGCTGGTTCTTACCCGTTCTTTGTCCTCCTCTACCACTTCCAAGCAGAGAAGGTTGTTTTTGAAAGCTGACTCTGACTAGACTCATTATAACATCAAAAAAATATTAAACTCAGAGTTTAACTCTGTTTCCTATCATAAAATATGAAAATCAAGAAGTAAATGGGAGAAAAAGAACGTCATGCTCAGAAAAACCTCTGGGGGTAATGTATAACCATCACCCCTTGGGTGTCTCTCTGAGACAGTCCATTCTGAGATGGATGTACCTTAAATTTTGTTAAAATGTATTAAGCACCTATTAAACTCAGTGATCCTGATAGTATGTGTGATAATAAGCTGTCTGGTTGACACTTATTAACTAGGCTTGTGTCTAGGAGAGACTAGAAAGAATGTGAGGCGTTTAATTGGGGATGCTGTCACTAATGGACAACAAGAAATAGTTTGGTAAATTCTTTGAGATATTTACTTTAAAATGCCATCAAAATTTCAGAAAAGTACAGTCTCCGAGGTAAAGCTAGTATGTAGTAAGAATGGCTCCATTCTAATATATGCTTTACATACATTATATTACTTGGTCCTCACAACTTGTTGGCATTATAATCCCTATTTGACAGATTAGAAAATTAGGTCAGAGAGGGTCATTAACATTCTCAAGATCACACAGTACCATACATCTAAAAATCATTTTATATACATTTTTTCTTAAAATATTTTCCTTTACTCAAATTATGAAAGAGCATAGAAGGAATTGAAGACATAGATATCACATTATATGGTTTCTTCTTATAACAATTAAGTTTTTAAACTTTTTAAGGATTTTATTTATCTATTTGAAAGAGAGAAAGAAAGGGAGAGACAGAGCACAGGCCAAGGGGGAGCAGCAGAGGGAGAGGAAGAAACAGACTTCCCAGTGAGCAGGGAGCCTGAAGACATGGGGCTATCCCAGGACCCTGGACTCATGACCTGAGCTGAAGGCAGAGGCTTAACCGACCGAGCCACCCAAGCACCCCTACTTTTATTCTTCTTGACCAAACTATAAAATATCATTTTGGGTGCCATTAGTATCACAGACTTATTTTTCAAATGTGTTCCACTTTTTAAGTAAAATTAGAAGAAACCCCAATTTTCAAACAGGTGTGAGTGCATTAAAAACCACCGTGTGATTTTAGATATGAATGCTGATTCCTAAACATTAGTTATCATTTTCTTACCTTACGTGCTTCAAATGTTTAAAATGCTACATATTCATGTGGATTTCTCAAGGATATTTGAGCATATATGAGATATGTTTTTTGTGCATATTTAAGCTTATATATATGTGTTTTAGATTATATGAAGACTGAGAACAGTATACAGAAGTGTCTATTTACATCTTACTTCATTTTTTTGAGACAACGCAACCCTCACAATTATTAAATGCACATAAAATCTAAATAGCAAATATAACTTATATTGGTACAGGTCTGACTACGGTGTCCTTTGCTCTTATATGATCGTAAAAGAGAAGAGTTAGTAAAGAAATACAAGCTTTCCTCAAGCCCCTCTTCCCTAAAACACATTCCATCCAATCTCCTGAACTGGCTGGAATATCCGTCTCTACCCCCACCCCACCATCCTCTCAATGCAGTGGGAAAGTCGGTGGGTAATTGGGTCCAGATTGGAGATGTTTAAATATTCATGAGGCTGGCAGGGGACTGGGAGGGGGTGACTGTTTAGAATAGGGGTGGGGGCTGGGGAAATGATTAGTCATTGAAAGCTAGTGAACAATTCTGAGAAAGAGAAAGGGAAGAAAAAGACAGACGGGGGGCAAAGGGGGAGAAGAGAGGGGTAGAGAGGGAAGAGGAGAGAGCCCGAGAGAGGGAGAGGGAGCGAGAGCGAGCGAGCATGTGCGATGAGCAGTAGCTGTGGACCTTACAGTTGCTGCTAACTGCCCTGGTGTGTGTGAGGGAGAGAGAGAGAGAGGGAGGGAGGGAGAGGGAGAGCGCGCTAGCGCGAGAGAGCGAGTGAGCAAGCGAGCAGAAAAGAGGTGGAGAGGGGGGGAATAAGAAAGAGAGAGGAGGAAGGAGAGAAGGCAGGAAGAAGGCAAGGGACGATACAACCATGCTGTGCTGTATGAGAAGAACCAAACAGGTAGAGCTAAAGATTTTTACTTCTTGCTGTTGTGAAATTACCAGACTACAATATTTCCCTGTAAAGGCAGAAAAAAAAATATTTTAACTGCTTCTGCTCTGCCCATGGTGCTCGCGTTTCCTTAGCATATGGTAACTGATGGTTGCATCCCAGCTTTTATTCCATTCTGTCTTTCATGCTCTGGTTTGGGAACGCTGCTACTAACTAGGATGAGGTTAGGAAAAAAAAAAATATGCCTGTTTGGCTAGAAATAAGATTTGGGGGGTTCTTAGTGAATGCTTAGCGTTTTAGCTGTCTGGTTTTGCGGGTGTGGGTACAGAAAGGGGTGTGGGGAAAAGATGTGGACTCTACCTACAAGATGGGGAGGCAATCCTTTAAATTCTTTGCAAAAAGCGGGGTCGAAGGAATCATATTCAGTAATGAGTGTTGCTTGTTCTGTCGTACAATTTTCTCACATGTGCTGCGGAAGAAGCCTTATTTCGTACATGCATGAGCTTTAAATGGGCGCAGGTATTAATGGAAAAACATGTGAGGATTTATTTATTTATTTTTCAATGAATGAATGAAACTGTGATTTGGAAGATTTTTTTTTTTTTTTAAAGTAGATTCTAAAGACAACTGGGGCTGGGGGAGAAATTGGCCGTGTGGAGGGGGAAAATCCCCTTCCCAAGATCGTAGCCGATTGTGCACCAGCTGGTCGGAGGAGAGGGTGGACCACGCCCCTAGGAGCTTTGGGTTCCGATGGGATGGGAAAAACGAGCCGAGTGTTACCTGTTGGAAATCAGGTCTTTTCCCTTCTCCCTACCCTTGCACCTTTCCCGGGATTGTCAGTGACCGGAGATGGGCTAACATTTTGGATAATAAGCATGGTGACTCATTTTCATCAGAAGAGGGACACATACAAGCTTACCGAGAATCCGCGTCCCTCCCTCCCTCCCCCACTACCCAGGTTTCTCTTCTATTTCAAATTGCTCACTTATTTCTTGAAAGACATTTTAGAAACTTGATTGGGCTGAGGGTGGGGAGGAATGACGAGTTCAGTATTCTGCAGCAACCGACAGTGCCCTGGCATTCTCCAAAGGAAGCTTTCAAACATTTATTGGAACATGTTTGAGTGATTTTGGCGAAGGTTAAAGAGAAAAATGGGTGTGAGATGTGGGTGAGTGTGTGTGCGCCTGTGTGTGCATACTCGTGGGAGGGGAGGCAGGTCTTGGTCAAAAAAAAAACCCTTTGCAGATTGATTGCCTTAGGGGTGGGGTGCAAGAGATAGGATTTGGGCATTATTCCTGTGCAGGTATTGGATATTGGGCAATTTGTAATACATTCGCTGAATCCGAAGGGGGTGGAGGGGAGCGCAGAAGAAACAGCCTGCCAGCTTTGCACATTTAGCCATCGCCCTGGAAGGAGGGGTGGGTGGTGATGAGATGAGAAAGGAGAGGAAGGGGAAGGGAAGCAGAAGCAGAGTACCAGAGCAGTGGGTGTAAGGGATGGAGAGGCATGAGAAAAAAAAAAAAAAAAAGTTAAAATAAATAAACAAACAAACAGATAAATAAATAAAATTTTCAAAGCAGCAGACACTGTGTAGGGGGTGTTTGAAAAAAAGCATGTGGGTTTTACGTGTACCACTTCCCTAAACTGCTTTAGGGTTCCAGAGATTGATGCTTCCACGGGCTCATTTCTCAAACCAGGACAATTTCTTTCCTTGTCTTCCTCCATTCTAATCCATAAATGCAATGGATACAGGTGGCTGGGTTAAGCACACTGTCAAGGAAACGTTCTGAGGTTACCCCCCTGGTGAGCTGAGGAAATAAAATTTAGGAAGGCGGAGCCCCTAAGGAAGCCAATGCTATTCATTAAAAAAGGTTTAATTTTGGATAGAAAACTATGCCGGTTTACAACTTTTTGCCACCCCATGTAGACACATATAAGTATACACACACCCCCTCCAACAAAAGAAACCAAGCATAATTTTAGGAAGGTAATTGAAGCTAAAAGAATTCCCTTCCCCAAAAGGGGGACAGCTGCCTTCGCTTGGGTTCTATCTCACTAACAGCCCCAAGCGTTCACGGTGATGTGCAAAGTGATACAGCTGAAATTGTGTGTTTAGGGAGTTGTAGCAATTCACATGTGAATGTGCAGAGCATTCGCATACTTCATGTACAACAGTCATGCATGTACTCTGCACAGATCCCACATGCCCGCATGTGGTTTAGCATAAATCATATTCAAGAGAACTAAATGAAAGGTATGGAAGCGGTCATATTTGCACATGCATTTGGTACATGCGTACTTCTGTGTGAAATGGCCATGTGCCCTATTGAGTACTCTTGTGTCTCATTCACGTAAGTCAGGATTTAGGATAGCATTAAATCAGACAGAAGGAAATGGTGTGTTCAGGGCGTGGGCTCCACACTACACCGACTGGCATTTATATAGTGTGAGTACTTAAGTCTCACACAGGTTTCCTGCTTGTGGGTGAAATGATCCTCTATCGTTCAGGGCAGAACCCGGTTGTGCTTATCCTTCTGCCATCTATTCATCATCCTAGTCCTTAGCGGGGAATAAAACAAGGGCAAAAACCTGCAAAGGTCTAAACTCTGCCACACCCATGAAATCCAGCAGAGACGTGGGAGGGGGCTGGAGGGACTGCACTTCCTTCCTCTTCCACTTGAGCGGCATAAAGAAGCAGTCTTGCTTGGATTTCTGAGTGGTAATACATGGCCAGCGGGTGAGAAGAAAGCGTTAATGATCTTTATTAGCCATTAATTACCACTATGGATTATTATAGCAGGAAGGAGAGAATGCAAGTGGGGTGGCGATGAGAACATGGTAAAAGAGTGGGCAAAGGGGAAATAAAATAAAAGAATCCCTGAGATTGTATTGGTTTCTGATTTTCAAATATCTTGGGGCTAACTTTAAATAGCTTAATTACCATGCGTATTGCAGATGATGAAAAACTTGCAAGATGTGATCTGTGTCCACAAAGCCAGAACACTGAAGTGTTTCCTTTGTTTAAAGATAAGGATTTTAAATTGTAATCGAAGTGTAAAGAATAGCAGTGCAAGCAAGGAGCCCCTTCATCCCCCACTTCTCAAGCCCACCAACATCTGCTTTTTTCCTCATAAAACAAATAATTCTCATCTGAGAGAGTGTGATCTGTGGTTTGGAATTCCAGCCTCACTGCGCCTTTTCCCTTGCAGTGCTGGAAAGGTGTGGAAGGATGCCGCCTTGCTGCCCGGTGCAGATGATTCCTCCTAGTGATAAATTGGATTCCTCCTAAATCTCCCTGAGCCACACCCAGTGTCACCCAGGGACTAAGTGAATTAATTAAATGGAGGCATTCTACTTAATATAATTGAAACTGTATTTTGTTTTGTTTAATGGTGATTTCTATGACACATTTCCAAATTTAAACAGAAGAAAAAAATCATTTAAGGGCTTTTTTTCCCCTGCCAAATTATCTGGACTTGCAGAGAACCTTGGAAAATTCATGGTAAATCTAGAAATGAGTTCATATCTGATGACTGTAATTCCTTCTAAACCATGCCAGGGTGCATGCACAATGAGCCCAGCTCCCTCCTGTTGTCAGTGTGCAACCCCCACCCACCCCCCAACCCCCAACACCCAGGCTGAGGCAAAGGGGATAAGAAAATGTACGGTTAATTTTCTCTCTTGCTGAGTTGGCAAAACTACAGAAACTTCCTTTCATGTTTTACACGAAAGGGCCGAGCTCCAGTTCACTGAGAGGGAGAGTAGCTTGGATCTCCTTTGCCTCCATCATGGTGAAATTGTCAGTGCGTTGCCTGGGGCTGATTAGTCCACATACTTCAGTTTTACCTGACCCCATAAAGAAGGCGGGGGTGTCTTCCAGTCAACAGGAGTGCATATATATTAACCAAATGGCCCCCTATTTCTCACTGATAGAATAAGACAAATCTAAAATCATCCTCTGATATGAAAGGAACATTTCAAAGGATGTGCATATGCAGGTCATCTCAAGAGAAGATACAGCATCTAATTAGTTAATTAATTAATCTGTTAGCTATCATGGAGGCATTCCAGCATCTGAGCATGTCTGTTATCAATCAAGAAAGTGATTGCGGGCAGTTCTGCCTTCTGAATTTCTGAAGTGCATTTGGATTGCCTCTGCACCACTGTATTGAAGTCTGCTTAACATTCTCTGAGGTGCTGGGAAGAGCACTGTGCTGAGAGTCCTTGATATCTGTTTGGCATTTTGTGTTGTGGTCCGTTCCTCTTCCTGAAATTCTTCCCTTGGCTCCCATGAGAGCTGCCTTGGGTCTCCTCCCTCTCAGATAAGCTTTTCTCAGTCTCCCTTGTGACTTTTTCTCTCTCTTCCTCTCAAATATCAATTTTTTCTTGTTAATGATCTTGAGCCTCTTCTTTTCTCATTCGACACATTAATTCTAGGTGGTCTCATCCATGTTGGAAGTTTTAACCACCAGGGTGATTCCCCAATCTTTAGACTAGGTATCTTCCCTTGGTGGCTGATCCATGGATATCACTAGGTCTAGGTATTTCAGAGACACTGAACTCCTTAGGTACAAAACCAGACTCAGTGTCTTTTGTGTGGTACCACTTAGTCTTCCTCCAATTCCAACCCTTATACTATAACACCACCTATCCAGCTTCCAAGCTCTAGAGACCTGGGAGAAATCTAAAGGCAGTCCTTGCTTTCCTTCCTCACATCTAGATACTAAACTTTTTGATTCTAGGTTTAAAAAAAAAAAGAAAAAAAGCTTTTGAATCCATCCTCTGCTTTCAACTTCATCACAAATAACCTGGTTCTGACTTTTGTTACCTCTCATCTGGACCAAGGCAGTAGCTTCTTGCTTGGACTTCCTATCTCCACCTCGCTCTCCAATTCTCCTTGCATAGAACACCACACTTACCTTTACCTAATGCAAATCTGGTCATATTATTTTCCTTGTTAAAATCCATAGTGGTCCCCTGTTAACTATAAGCTAAAATACAAAGTTCTTGCCATCGATGACATGATCTAGTCTTGCCTACTTTTCCAGTCCCATCCTCAAATACCCGCTCCTCCAACCTGATGATACCACATCTGTATTTCAGGCCTTGTTGCTTTTGCTCATACTGTATACTCTGCCCACATGACACTTCCCTCTCTGGCTGGAAAATTCCCATTTCTTCTGTCAGCATTAGCTCTTTGAAGCCATTCTTGACCTCCCTAAGTTAAGTTCTACTTTCTTTGCGACCATGCTCTATTTTGTAGCATCGCTATTAAATCAGTTGTTATACTATATATTTATATAGCACTTTTTTTTTTTTTTTTTTTTTTTTTTTTGTAAACTAGTATCTCTACTGTGAGCTGCTTGGGTGGAATCTTCATTTTTTCTCTCCTTTCAGGCCTATCACAATGTTTGGCATATATGGTAACTGGCTTTATCCGTGGATAATATGTTTCCTAAATAAATACACAGCCAGTTGACAAACTTCCCATAAATTGTGGAGTATCTAAATGGAGGCAACCACTAGTAGATTTTTGTTTAAACTATTGGCATCAAATTTTGAGATGAAGCTAATCGTCACTGATTCTTATTATTAACATATAAATATGACAATCATCAGTTTTTAATGAAAGCCCATTCATTCACAAAATGAGCCCATTTATATTGTGGTTCTCCAAACTACTATAACTGGTGCTATCTGGAAACCTCCCTTCAGTGTCCTCCTCCCCCAGCAACCCAGCAAACTAGTTCACCCTCTGAGGTTAGCAGAATGCCAGGTTAGACACATGGTTACAAGTCTTGGGCTTCTGCTGCCCTTCCTTTAAGACCCCACAGTGCTTACACGTGGTGCTTTGCTCCTCAACCCTTCCAAATAGAATTTAATTCAATCTCTCCATACTTAGTTGATTTACCTCATTGATACACAAACTTCCAAAAATACATGAAGTGTTGGCTTGTGCCTCGGGGTCTGTGCTCAAGAATCAATTTTACCTTCACTTGGGTTTCTTTCCTTCCCACTTAAGCATCCAATTACTATTCCACAAAGGGAAATTTCTCATAGAGGTAAAAGGAAGTTGAATGGTAAGTAGCCCCTCAAATGTCTGTTACATGAATAAGAATCAGATCAACTTTATCTTTCTTACATTTGAATGGACTGAAGGGATTTGGATTCTGAAGTAGGCCTATTGTGGTTAATATAGGGAAAATTGCAACCACAGCTCTCCATGAAAATGCTCTTTGCCAGACTCTACGTGGTCTATTTTCTCTGAGTTGGCATGGCCTTGAGAAGAGCAGTAAGACAAAATGGTTTATAGGTTAAGTTTGTCTTCAACCACTAAAGTTGGGTAATGTTTTCTCATCTCCACACCTTTATTCCATATCTTGCTCATCATTCTCAATCTCTTTCAATCTCTTTCTTTGAGTTTTTCTTTTTTTCCCTTCTCAGGTCCAGGGAGAGTTTTCTGATTATGTAATGCCAGCCCATGCTAGTGTTTGAGGCATGAGGCTATGAAAAGAGAACTTTAAAAAAAAGAAAAAGAAAAAGAGGGCTCCTTCCAACTTTCCAAAGAGGTGTTTTAGACAAAATTGATACTTTAAGCTATGTCTAGCACATAGTAGCTTCTCAATAAAAAATGTTCACTGAAGGAATAAAAGTAGGAAAGGAGAAGGGGCACCTGGGTGGCTCAGCTGATTGAACTTCCGACTCTTGGTTTCAGCTCAGGTCATGATCACAGGGTCCTGAGACTGAGCCCAGGTTAGGGCTTCCCACTCATCAGGGAGTTTGCTTCTTTCTTTCTCCCTCTGCCCCTGCCCCTGCTCGTTTGTGCTCTCTCTCTCTTTTTCTCTCTCTCTCTAAAATAAAAAATTAAATAAAATCTTAAAAAAAAAAAAAAGTAGGAAGGGAGAGATCATCATAATGGATAATGGGCCATTAGGGAAGATGTTTTGGAAGCAAACTATTCCTGTGAGCTTATTCAAAGCTGGCTTTGTGTAAATGCATACTCAATTCCATTGGACCTCCTCACAAGATGGTTGTGGTCAAAGTTAGAATTCCCTTCCTGTCTGCTGAGATCAGAGTGCCACACTTGCAGAGAGTTCTGGTTATAGTACAGGAGTGTGACCCTCCAGATTTCTTATCCTTAATTATTTACAGATCTTATTCTTTTAGATGTTCTTTGTTTAATGTCCTGTTTCATGTCTTTGTAGTGAAATAAACCCTTCCCCAGGGTTCTAGACCTGGCTCTGCCAATTGCTTGTCGTGTGACCTTGGGTAAGTAACTTAATCTTTCTGAGCCTCAGTTTATCCATCCATAAAAAGAACACTCCATATTTTGACTTGTCTTTTCTACTAGGTTGGTGTAAGTCTCAAATAAAGTGAAAAAAATAAAAGTGTTTTGCAAACAATGTGTTTTTCAAGTGTAAGATATTATTAACTAAGGAATTCCACATACTGAAACCCAAAGTGTTCATGGTTCTATGTAAAGAAGTACCCTCGCTTTCTGTATAAAATACATATATATGTGTATTTTATATATATATTCACATTCCCACCTCTCCTTATTCTCTACAGAGTAAATAGTAACCAAGCTAATGGATGGGAGCATAGTATATCTTTATCATTTCCTTGAAAAACTTTAGTGGCAGAATTTAAATAAGCCAATGTTCAAACTGTCATTCAACCCCAAGGGTCAGCTCAAATGCATTTAGAAATCTCCACTATTTTCCTTTTTATCTTTTTCTGTTTTAGTCTTTCCTTCCATTTAGATTTCTTCTCTTCTGCATTTGCTGAACTGGCTGCTTCTCCCCCATCCTCATCCCCACCCCCACCTCACTTCTAAAGCAGGTTCTCAGCACTCAGATTACCAGGCATGCTGTGCTCACATTCATCACATGAGGGCCCAGTCAGGCAGAAGAATAGGAATGTGGGGCTGGTTGGGCGCGACTAACAATGGGGATGAACCCTGATTGGTGGAAAGCAGCTTCCAAAGATTATCACCTGAGCACCATTTTGATACAACTTAAAGGTTCCTCGATGCATCAGGAGTTAACCTTGATCAGAAGAAGTGCATCAGGAGTTAACCTTGATCAGAAGAAGTGGTATGCAATCCTGAACCTTTTCCAACCCAACTCTAATGCCATACATAATCTTCTAAACTCTCAGGATCTCTACAAAGGACATTTCAGTTCTCCTGTGTCCCTGATTGATAGACATAAACTACCAATTTAATAAAAACAAATTTATCAAAGTCTCATATAGACAGTAGAATTTTGCAACCTAAATAATTTGATTTTTAATATATGGATAATATTTGAAAATATTTTAAAGTGTAGTAATTGGATCAAGCTTGTCCAGGAGATTCTGTTTATCCTAGAAGTAAAAGTCTAACATAGGAAAATTAATATCACATTTCTTTTGGAAAATCTTTCATATGTCAGGCTCATATAGAGTTTAATAGAAAGGCATATTAACTAGAAATTAAAAAATAAGCTGGTGTCCAGAGAAAACAATCATATATTTGATTATGTTTAGAGTTTATTAAGGGTCAGTATCACTCCTTAATCCCTCACTCTCACCACTTCTCTCTGTCTCTGTCTCTCGGTCTGTCTATCTGTTTCTCTCTCTCTCTCTCCACACACACACACACACACACACACACACACATACTTCTATTATTTATGTGTACTTTGATGGGGTATAAGTAATGGAAACCAACTTTAAGTCTATAAAAAGGAACCTCTCAAGGGGAAACTAGGTATCACACAAAGTTAAGAAGTTGAATAGCCAAGCTTATAGAAACCAGAGTCAAAGTGGGAACCTCAAGAGAGGAATTCATAGACTTTATTTCTGGAGACCTGAATTTAAAAGACTCAGTGACTAATAACCTTAGTTTTTGTATCTCACAATTCAAAATTCTAAATGAGAGATAAATATATGTGTGTGAGTGTGTGTGTGTGCATGTGTGTGTGTGTGTGTGTATCATCTGTTCATATTCAAAGAGAGAGAGGATACAGAGAAAGAACTAGAATGAATGAATCTGATTGGTCCTTCTTAGATCAGCTAGTTACCAATAGACCAATGATCTCTGATGGGCGGAAGGGCCAAGTCGCATTCCAGACACAATTTCTGGAGGCCCACACCTGTGAATTTAGTAAGAGAGTAAATTGGCTGAGAAGGAGTCTCCTGTATATATATGTATATGTGTATAATAGGGTAGCTAACCAGATCAGGAGGCACTTACCTCAGATGTGGTGGACACTAATTTTTCCCATTGGTTGCTTTTAATTTGTCCTGTATTGTGTATTCCTAGTATTGGTAGGGTTATCACCCTGACGATTCAAAAAGGAAGCAGTAATCACACAGACAACTGATCCCATAAAAAAGAAAGGTTACGGCAAATCTTCACACCTGGAATTGATAAGCGCTGGGTTTTCAAGGTCTTCCAGGAGCTGAACTCTGGCAGGTACTACCTGTCTAAGAGGAATACTAGTTACAATGTTATCTTGCTAATTTCATGTAGGGTAGCTTTGCTCTAGTTTTTATTTTTTAGTTTTTGGGATCCATTTCTGCAAAAGGATTGGGCAATAATGGGTGTAAAACATCTCCCTTGGATTTATATCAGAGAAATGCTACCCCTTGATATTAGTCATCTCATTTTGAATGTCCTTGAATTAATTCCAGCAATAATCATCATATTTATCTATTTTTAGCAAATTGGCACTTTCTAAAATATTGAGCTGTTGTCTCCATATGCACCAGTTTGCTCTAAATGTAGAATTTTGGTAATTAGCCTTACATCCATTATTTATAATCTCAGTTCCAATAACAATTCAGAAAATGTTATTTTTAAATGAGAATTTGAAAGACCCTAAGATCATTCCATTAATGACTGTATAAAAGAACTAGATGAGGAAAATAAAAAATAAATTAAATGATCTCCAAAGGTTAAGCAAAAATTGGCTGCTTTAGAATCTAAATCTAAATGGATTCAGAATCCAGTAGCACAACTGGTCTAGGAACTGGCCTAGAGTAGGAGCTGTTAGAATGCAAATCCTCTTCTCAGTCTTTGTTTTGGTTCAGAAACCAACTTACCTGCTTGAGGTATAAGATGAGAAGTAAAATCTCCTAATTACCAAACCAGGTTCCTAACAGCTATTCCAAAGATGCCTTCTACAGTTCATCTAAACTCCAGTAGAGGAAATTGTCTCCATTATTTACCTCCCCACCCCGCCAATCAAAACAGGATTTCTTTAAGAAGAAAATTCTCAATTTCTAATAATCAACTTGCAGTTAAATTTCTAGGTACATGTCCTATTGAGGGCAGCTCGATTTGGCTATCCAGACTCTCACATGTAGGGTTCTAGCAGGGGAAGGGCAATAGGCATTGGGTATGATTTGGTGGAGATCGCATGGAAGGTCCTTTCTCTTTAATAAAATCACTTTTAACAAGGTGTAATTTTATTTGAGAGATGTAAAGTAATTGTGAGACTTTATAAGTGACCCATCATCAACTTACCCCATTTCATCTTTACCCAGGCATTTGGAGAATTTTTTTCTTCCAAAATTTTATTGGATTGTTTCTAAAAACTTCCGAGATTTTCAAAAGGAAGGAGAGCATGATATCATCTCATTAAAAAAAAAAAAAAAGTCGCTTTTTCTTTAGTTGTATCCGACGTGGGGGTTTGGTTTGTTCAAACGTATTTTGTTCTGAAGAGCACCTTTTGCAATCTTCCCTTCACCTTGCCTTTCAAGGACTTGTTTACTCAGATCACCTGGGAAAGCTACTCTGGAGAAATCAGGTTGGTATTTAGTATTCATTTGAATAAGTCTTTCATGCTAATATAAATTCAGTGTTCCTCATGGCTTTGATTGCCTTTGATTGAAAGACACTGGGGAGATAGCTTTTGATAACTCAGCCAGATTTGTGCTCCATACTGAGAGCTGTATAGAAAACACGAAGACTTAGTTTCTTGCATATTCTTTCTTCCATCTTGAAGTTCATGCCTTACACCTCTGGGGTGAAACCAGGATAGAGGAGGAAATGAAGATTACTATAATTGAAAAGGGAGGAGGAGCTATAAAACAGAATTACTCAGTTTGGAATTGGGCCATAACCCTTTAGTAAAAACTGTCATGGGAACTTTAATGACCACAGATGGCTCCGACTTCAGATGGCCTCTGAACTTCAGCTGGAAGATGCAATAAGCCCACAGTAAGACCAAGAACATGCGTCTTCAGGAAAGAATCTAGGAAGTTTGGGCATTAGTATACTTAAGGATGTTCAAGCACACTCAGGACCAAATTCAGGTTTATCCTCACTTATGTGGGAAGAAACTACTGATTCTTTTCTCCTACTTTTTTTTTTTTTTTTTAAGATTTTATTTATTTATTTGAGAGAGAGTGAGCAAGAGAGAGCCAGAGCATGTGCAGGGGGAGGAACAGAAGGAGAGGGAGAAGCAGGGTCTCCGCTAAGCAGGGAGCCTGACGCTGGGCTTGATCCTGGGACCCTGGGATCATGACCTGAGCCCAAGGCAGATGCTTAATGACTGAGCCACCCAGGCACCCAAAACTACTGATTCTTGACTTAGAAATGCCAATTTTGTCATCAGAGGTATTGTCCTATTTTACGTAAGACTATATCGTTCAATACTTACGGGTTTTTCTGCAGGCCTCTCCAACTCTATGTTATCATTAGTAACGTTGGAAACTGGCTCATGAACAAAGTGAAACTTATTAAATATATTTTATCAATATTGTTCGACGGAACTTGGGTATATTGTAAAAATCCATCCATAAAGAACCAAAGTATAAGAACCATAGGAAAACCAATAGAAAATTTAATTTTCCCTTAATCAAGATTTTCAGATACTAGAAATATTTTTTTCTTTTTATTCTTTTTTAGTGCCTCAGAAAGTCTCATGTTAAACTAATTATATTCTTCCTAGATTAGAGCTCTGACTCCTCTACTTTTGATAATGTCTTTGAGAGATAACAGCACATTCCCAGTTTCCCAGCTCATAACCTGGGAATAACTGATTATTCTTCCTTCCTTCACAAAAGCCAAAATATCAGCTACCAAATTCTACTTGCCATAACTTTCACATCTGTCCTTTCCTTCTTCTGCCAGCCTTTTTCAGCCAGCAATCTAAAAGACAACCAAGCCCTAAGGCCCATGATTATACATAATGAATTAACCTCATTCCTGTCCATCTAGACGGGTACTAGAAACACAACATCCTTGTAAGAATGGAGAAGATCATGACTCAAGGCCTTTATTTATGTTCTGTGGTTCACATGAGAAGCCTCAGGTGAGAAAGGCTGGATAGTCACCAAATTTCCTTGCTTTTGGCATATATATATATATATATATATATATATATATATATATATATCCGTTAAATCTTTGGTCCCTGCATATCTCGTTGAACTTCAAAATCTACCACTCTTCACATCTACACTCTATTGCAATTATATAATTTCATGGAATAAGCCCATATTGTTTCATCTTTTCCCTCTTTCTAAACACTGTTCCTTTTGCCTCTAATGTCTTCCTTTCTCTTCTTTTTATATAACACACTACTAGTTTATTTCCGTAACATGGCTGGAGTGGTTTTCTTCTTTGTGGAGACTCTCTCATCCTCTGGGCAGATATGATGATCCTCTCCTTTCTGCCATATTGTGTTAGTATACATTTCTGCTACAACTTTCAACAGACTTTATTATAAATATTCATTTACATGAATGTGTATCCCTTTTACTATACCAGGAACTCCTTTAAGGTAGTAATCATGTTTTATTTATTGCCTATGTATAGATAGCCCTAGTTCAATGTTTTGCACATATTAGGCTCCCATTGAATAAAAGTTGAGTAAATGGAGCCTATGCAAAGGGACAAATATCAGTGTCTAATGAGTAGTATGTGATGGCAAAATTTGGTTAGATCTAAGGCAAAAGTCTCCCAGTTCCCACTGATCAATCATGGAACCTGCTCACTCTGGCATGGTTTATAATTGGGCACCTAATAGATATCTCACAGAACTAAGACCACACAGACTTGGATTTCACCCAAGTAGTGCCAGCTGGTTGCTTCAGCAAATAACAGGCACCATTCTGTAGAGAAATACTTCAACATTGACAGAAAGATAGCCATACTTGACGCTATGAACTTCTTATGATCTGGGCTAAGGATGAGATAGACATTTAAAATATATTGCTATAGTCTTTTTCACCCATTAATCTTGCCTCCTAAGCCTAGTGCTAAATATCAGCCCTTTCCTGATGCCTAAAACTGGTGTCTTCTGGTATTGCTCCCACAGGAATCTTGGTGAGTTTTCATATCTTCATCTTTGTTAATGTTCTGACCTAAATATCTATATATACATGTACACACTGTCCCTCTCTTTTCACTCTTTTAAATTCCTAGTTAGAAAAAAATATGCATGTTTATTATTTTTTTTTCTGGTCCCTATATATGCACTATGGAAGCATTCATCTGTCTGATGTTGTTGTATTTATCCCCCAAATTGGTAAACAAATGTAAAGACACTAGTCCATTTTCCTACAGGGGAAGGAAGAAACAAATGGCCAGGTAATCATTGCGTTATCAACATCTAACTTATGTCTCTCACACACAAAAATATTCTTCTGGGGAATGGAGTTGAAAAGGAATGGGCTCTCCCTTGGGATTCTGGAGAGCGAGAAATGTTCTTCAGTTTAGTCTGTCTCCTCTTTAAGAATACTTATGAGAATCAAGAAGGGAGAAGAATGATCCATGCAGGGATCCACAGTTACTAGGGAAGGGGGGTCCTCTTAAATCTAAGATCACTTTAAAGGGGGCAAAGGGGTCCCTTTAAACCAAAGCTAAATAACATAGAGATTGAATAAACTTTTTTGGTCTGGAAAACTTAAACACTTTTTCAAATTTATTTCTTCAGGAAATGATATTCTAGGTTTCAAGCTGCTAACTTGCAAAACAAACTTTGGAAACACATCTCATTTATAGGTTGGGGTAATGCTCACTCTAAAATCATATTTGGGAAGGACCAAAAGAATATAATTTGCCTGCTTAGGGAATGGGTGAACATAAGGAAGGGAAGATGAAACAGACTTCAGCTGAAAAAAAAATGAGTCACTTTTCTCAGTTGTACATTTTATTATTTTCGTGATTATGTGGGAGAAGATGCTTGAGTAGTTTGGGTTGCTGAGTGAGTAGATGAGAGAAGCAAGTATTCAGCTTCGGAGAGGTTGGTTTGGTGGGATATGGTGGAACTTTGAGAGACCCACCACACGTAGGTGGGACCACTTTGAACCATTTCTAGAAGGGGATTCATTTTCCATCCCACTAATCTAGCCATATATTTTTTGTTTCTGCTTTCTACAGAATTTTCCATAGACTTTTCTCTCAACAGAGCCCTTAATAGGGTGGAAAACCATTTTCCCATCAAGGTTCTGGGCTTCTCAGTTGATGTATACCCAGAGACACTGCATTGTCAGGCCACTATAAATTTTAAGTTGCCAATAATTTTTTTTAAAGATTTTATTTATTTTGACAGAGAGAGACACAGCAAGAGAGGGAACACAAGCAGCGGGAGTGGGAGAAGCAGGCTTCCCACTGAGCAGGGAGCCTGATGTGGGACTGGAACCCAGGACTCTGGGATCATGACCTGAGCTGAAAGCAGATGCTTAACGACTGAGACATCCAGGTGCCCCTGCTGCCAATAATTTTATTATACTCCAGGAATAGCCAGTGAATCTGGGTTGTTCTGATTAAACCAAATTTCAGCCACACTGGAGATAAGAGTTTCTGGATTCCAGTGGAAGGTCTATAATTTGACCTATAGACCTTGTACCTCTGTCGGTACGAGAAGACTAGAGGATAGAATGGCGAACCCTTCAAGGCACTCTATATACAAGTTTTATTACCTCCTGCAATTAAGTGGTGCTATTTTCTCCACCTGAAAGATTTTCTTTTCCTCCATTCTGCCAAACCCTGTTCTGCCTCCAAATATTCTATTGCAATATCACCTTTATAAAATCATTTCAGACATTTCCTCATTCCCCATCTGCTTCCATACTGCAATCACTATAGTAACCTCCCTAGTAATTCCTCCTCCCCATTTATTTGTTTGTGTATATGAGTATATGTTGCATAAATAAACATACACACATATACATAGAGAAAAAGAGAGAGCATTTACATACACTTTATATATGTATTTGTGTGTTGTCCTTTCCTGTTTTCCTAGACACTGCTTCAGTGTCATTCCTGAGTTCTCTTTTAAGATTTCACGAGGCACTGTACAATATTTGCACATCCTGGGTCTGCAGTTTACCCTACTCTCTTTTTATTTATCTCCCAGGGAAAAGTTTCATTATAGTCTGATGGTGATGGTTATCATTGACTAGTAGAACAAAAGGGATTTTTACAGTTTATGTAGTTGTTTATTTAATTTCTCTTTAGCCACAGAAACTTTTTGTCCCAGATATTTATCAGAATCCCAAATACGTAAAACAGATAAAGATGCTGATGTGACTATACAGAGTTTGGTGGTTCAGAGATCTGTCTGGTCAGCACCCCTCTCCTTCCTCTGAGACCTCTCTGAGAAAACCTAAGGAGCAGAGTTTTGGAAACACTGATCTACGCCTAGTCCTTCAGGGTGCAGATGTTGGAAGCTGTGTGATCGAGGTCATTCAGCACAGGAAGGGCTGAACAGAAATTCCTTCCTATATCAGTTCTACTTCTTTCAGAGGATGAAAGAGGATCATGCTCTCAATTTCTACATGTACAAATTCCTAAATATTCCAAATTTGTGATGTGAGCATTTATGTGGCTCATCAATAGACAGGATTCTTCTATAAATGAAGACAAAGTTATTTTTCTTTTGTCCACTTTTTGACTCCTTCATCTTATTTTTCAATTAGTCTTCTTTATCAGGATGAATTTTGGGGGATAATATTTTCCTCAAATATTATATGGATGTCATTCATTCTTTCAGCAGACATTTATGAATCATGTACTAAGCCAGACACTATGTGAGATGCTGGAAATAAAGAAGTAATTTTTTAAAAAGGAACACTCTTTACCCTCAAGTGTATGTGGTAGACCTATGTGTGTCTCTTTTAAAGTCTGTGTTCTAGAAAGTGCTCCTAAATCATTTTACTAATTTCAGTTGTTTTTTCCTATTGCTCAGGGAAGCTTCCCATTATAGGAATAAACTAGTGTTTCTTCTCATTAGATATGAGTACCCAACTTGCCTTGGAGGCCTGGAAGGTGAGTTTTATGAGTAAGAGAACATTCACAAGTATTAAAGCTTAAATGCCAGAACTCTAAAGAGTTTTTAAGGATTACGTGTGTTAATTCATATAAATACTGAGAACTATACCTGGCACATATAAGCACTTAATGTTAGCTATTGTTTATTATAGTTGATTTTGTTGATGGTGTTGTATCTGTATCAAACAAATCCTATGTCTCAGAATCTTTTGGTAGGAATTCTTCAGGGGCCAGTTTCCGGACTTTGGGGTGTGTGTGTGTGTACACCTATGCATGTCTGAGGTTTAATGAACATCCATTGGTTGACTGAAAAATGAGTTAATGTCACTGATTTAGATTTTGTACATTCTGCACTCTCAGTGCTCTTTAAGGCTAATTAATATATATTGGTTCTTAGAGTCTAGAACTCAGGGATAAAATTAGCCTATCTTACAGACATGGCCAATAAAATAGGAATAGAAATTTGAGCCTGCCTCATGCTTAGAAGCTAAAGGAGTCCGTCATTTCCAGGCAACTGGAAAGAGCGTTTCAAGATCTAGACTGAGACACTTCGAATCTTTAAGGAAAAATGGAAACATGCAGTGACAATTCTAAATTATCCTCAGTGGTGTGGGCATCCAGGATCCGGTGGCTCTGGGGCCCATAGTCTGATGTCCTAACCAGTCGGTGGTCTTGGCTTATCTGTGTTTCCTGGGTTTAGCTTGCTTCTTGCCTGTTTTTCAAGTGGCGTTCTCTGCCTTTCCCATTAATAATGTCAGCTCTAATATTGTCCTAACATAGTCTAGTTTCTACTGCTTGCACTCCGAGTTTGACTGATGCAACCCAATATTCAAGAAATCAGGCCCAAGCTACTATTTTTCCACCTGGATTACTGCAAGAGCCTCAGGACTTTGCACTTGCTGTTCCTTCTGCCTGAAATGCTTTGTTCACACCTATTCTCTTGACTAACTTCCTGACTTCCTTATGGCTCTGCTAGAATCTCACCTGTGTAGATCTCATCAAGGACACTTTCTCTCCTCACTCCATATAAAGCAGCACCCACCCCAACACACCCTTTCCGAACCCTTTTATACTTTTCATTTTTCTCTCTAGCCCTTGTATCCACCCAAAGTATTCATTTATTATTATCGGCTCATCCCAGGGCCATGTAAACACCCTGACTCTTAGTTGCTGATATTTTCTGACACCTAGTACAGTGCCTGGCACTTATTAGATGCTCAATAAATATTTCTTGAATGAATGAATGAATTTACATTCTGCTGAGATGCAATAATAACAGTAAGCTAAAAATGTGCTATAGCTAATACCTCCATTCCACCTTCCTCCATGTCTTTCTTGATTTCTGTCCTTGAATCTTGCCCAGTAGCATCCTGTATATGTCTGCCTATGCGTCAGTCTCAGACACATGATACAGTAGATTTGCTAAGAATAATGAAAGAAAAATTTGGCCCTGTCTACCACTACAGAATGCTTATTTATTTCTTCTCTTACATTTTAATTGTTTAAATATTTGGGGAGGATTTTCCTGCTGTGGTAAATTTATACTCATTAAATTGTCAAACGTGACGGTATTATTTATGTATTGTGGGCGCTGTAAGGGGAAATGCTTGCTTTTGCCACTGGCACCATCTGGCTTTGACTGATTATTGTATTTTACCTGATAGTCTTTGGACAGGACTATCAGGGTGATGAATGGGTGAGAGTGGGAGGGGTTCAAACACTGGTTGAGAAAGGATAACAAACCTGTAGCAGTAAGTCAGACACCAGGAGGCATTCTAAACACTGAATAAGATAGAACATCCATCGCATGTCCTATTTGCATTCCAGGTTAATCTTCAAAAAGCCAACATGGCAAAAACATTCCAAGATAAAAATAGCAAGATCTTCTAGAAAAGATTCAAGTTGCAATGAAAAAAGAAGAATCCTTTATGGTTACTGATGAATTCTGTGTATATCTTTTAACAGCATCGGTAACTTATAAATGGAGATTTTTAAAAAATGAACCTTTTAAAGACATCCCAAGACATTCTAAGAAGAAATTCAATTTGTAGGAATTGAAGATTAAAATGTATAATGGCAAATGGCACCATGTCAGGCCCCGAGTTCTGTGGTTATAAGCTGATCGTTAATCAGAGTCTAGTTCCTCATTGGCATTCTCAAAGTCCGGTTTTCATCAGAGACTTTATTCCAGACAGAAGTATGGTGATAACTCTGCTAATGTAGGTTATCTTCAGCCTAGCTGGATCATTCTGACAGTCTTGTGGAAGCCGGAAGCCTAAAGAAGCTATTATTTAATCTTTCACCTTTCCCCAGAGAAAGATATCTTTAAGGAACATGTGTGACTGTTCCTTATATCATTTTGGTTTATCAATAGATCACTTAACTCTTCCATAGTGTCTCAATGCTAGAAGAGACTTTAGAAGTCAACTCATCCATGAATCCTTCATTTATTCACCAGGAAATATTTATTGAGTGCCTACTACAAACTGAACATATGAATTACATATGGTTGTCCCCTCTATGGGATTCATTAATTCCTCCCATGATATTCTTGTTAGGTTGGAGTTCAACCTTTGCTGGAGTTATCTCCAACATTTCTTGTGTTGCTATTCATTTACAACACTCTTCAAATGAGAGAAATTAGCTTAACCTCACTTACAAGAGTAGAGAGGCCCAACTAAAAGTGTGCTTACCCCTCACCATTTAACAAGTCAGAGGCAAAGATCAAAGGAGACTCCTTAATGCTCTGAACAGTTGATTTAGTGACCGTTTCTCCTTTGTATTCTTGTCTGGGTCCTGTCAGACTTCACTGTGCTTGACCATTGTCTATATTCACCCAGAGATGGGAGATAAATACTAAGTTTTTATATTTGTAACCCAATGAGTATTAGTCTCCCTTGGCCGCAAAGAATTTCCCTAACCCTCTTAATGTACTTCAGAACACTTTCCCTTCTTATTGAATGAAACCTCATTAACTCACATTAGTTTTATTTGCATAGAAAAATTAAGCTTTGGACTAAATCTATAGTATTAAAATGAAATGGCTACATTTGTAAAATGCTTAGAAACACCTCAAGAAAAACATTTCTTAAGGCTTTTCAGCATTGGCCTTGGCAAGAATTAAGGCATTAAAAGTTCCCACAAAATGAAAAGTGAAATGGCATGCAAACACATACATATACACACAAACTCCAAGTATGGAATTTTGGGGATTATTGAGGTTTCTAGATTGGGTCTAAGGTAATGGTCAGTTGTCACTTATCAGAACATTGGTTCAATAATAATTTAGAAAAACTAAACATTGGACTAACTTTTAAATTTAAAAGATGATACTAAAACCAAAGCCATCAGATTATGCCTCTTGATAAGATTAAACCATGATTTCAGATTCTCTTAATATTTCCTCCCTGTCAGGGTCCAGAAACTCAGGGCCAAGGGTAAGTCAGCCTTAGATAAACAGATTGTCTGGCCTAGGCCACCAATCTGTCCAACATTTGTGACCTATAAAGATTTTTCCTGCAAGCAACTCTGCTTATGCCAACTGTTTATATGCACAGTGGAAACTTCCAACACTGTCATTCCCAGGTTTGCTTTCCTTATACAACTAATTACTACTGCACTGGGTCATTCTTTCTATCTTTCTTTATCTTTTTTTTTTTCCTTTCCTTTCCTTTCCTTCTTTTTTTTTTTTTTTTTTTTTTTTTGCTACATATTGGAGCCAAGAAAGGCTCACATAACCTATGCCTATGCCTATGCCCTTTGGTCAAAGATAGAAGCCAAAGAAGAAGACCTAAAGATTATAGTGTTTAAGCTTTGCATACTATGCCTTGGTCATGTAGCAAGGACTTAGGAACGATTGCTGTAGGTGGAGATTCAGAAAGGGTATAAGGAGAGATAGGGAGAGAGAGACTGAGCACATGCTTCAGATCATTCTGAAGAAATGGAAAACAGTAGAAATAATTCAAGACAAAAGAAGGAAAGCTCAACAGGTATCTTGGATTAAACATAAGCCCTCAGAAGTATTTGTGGTGCCCTAAATAGATTGCCATTTCTTATATTGATGATATAATCAGGAAAAACCCTAAACACAAGAGACCTCTCCACTGAGACTCACTTGCAATTTGATATCAGCTGATATGTTAGAAATACTCTCTCACATTGTTTTATATATTAAGTATCTTTTTCCAGGAAAGTAACAACCAACTTGTGTTTCCTGAACCCCTGCTGTGGGCCGAACTCTATGAGGACATATTGTGATGGCTAAGAGAATGTAAACCCCAACATTTAGGAGAGGAAAGAAGACTGATATTTAAGAAATATATACAAACTGAGGAATGACACTCCTGAAAATAATGAAATAAAGTAGTCTGTAATTAAGGGACACAGGTGTTATGACAGATCCTTGTTGGAAGAGACAGGGGAACATGAAGACTTAAGGATGGGAAAAGTAGAGAGTGGCCAAGATGAGAGAGGAGAAATGGTATTCCAGTTACATGGGATGACACAGGGCAAATTGTGGAGCTTTGAGGGGACTATCCTGAGAAAAGTGAAGAGTGTTTGATGGTAAGAATTAGGAAGGGAAATAGGCATGTAGATGAGGCCTAGCCCCCCCCCCCCCAAAATGGCCTCTTCTGGTAAAAAAGTTGTGTCATCAGCAGCTTTTGGCTAAAGGAGTGACATTATAGAAGAGGTATTTAGGGCACAAGTGCGCTTGACATTACCTGGGGAGACTGGAGGTGGGAAGGTGAGTTCAGAGCCCAGTATTTTTTCATATATGTGTAGGGAAATGAAACTGGAAAGTTAAGAGCTGGTTTGTTAAGGAAGACCATGGTTTTGATTTCTAGCATGGGTTGTATGAGTAAGGTATCCAGAAATAAATGCTTAATTGAAGATTCAGAAGTGATGGGAGAGGAGACAGGGGCAAGTGACTCAAAGGATGATTGGAATCTTATTCAGCTCCATGCGCTTCAGTTAAAGAGAGTTAGAAAAAAAAAAAAAAGCTGAGAGAAAGGCTTACTGTCCCCTCAATGCCAGAAGATACTTCATTAAAAGAAAATAAATAGGGGTACCTGGGTGGCTCAGTTGGTTAAACATCTGCCTTTGGCTCAGGTCATGATCCCGGAGTCCTGGGATGGAGCCCTGTGTTGGACTCCCCACTGAGCAGGGATTCTGCTTCTCTCTCTCTCTCTCTCTCTCTGCCTCTCCCCCACACTCTTGCACACTCTCTCTCTCAAAGAAATAAAATCTTAGAGAAGGAAGGAAGGAAGGACGGAAGGAAGGAAAAGAAATGAGTTAGTAAAAAACTAGCATACGGAATCAAAGAAGCCACTAAGGAGAAAGCTCCAAAATAGAATGGTCAGCATGATTAAATCAGAGTGATCAAGAGGGATGAGAATGGAGAATAGACCACTGCATGTGGGAGGACCATTGATAGCCTCCAAGTGGGCAATTCAGTAGAATGGTGATGATGAGAGCCAGATTGGAGGGACGTAGGAGGGGATTGAGGTGGAAGAAATACAGGCAATTGGCAGAGACCACACACAAGGAATTTGGCACTGAACAGAGGGAGAGAGATGAGATTGTAGTAAAAGAGTATTCTTTTTTGAGCTGGGGAGAAATCTATGTTAAAACAGAGAGAGGAATAGAGAAGGGAAGACTGAAATGCTAAAGCAGGAAACAAAAGTGACATCAATGACCAGACAGTTTCAAATTACTAAATTTCAAGAGGGTTCCTTGTGGAGAAACATCTTTTGGAATAAAAGGGAAAAAGAAGATGATGAAATATTTGTTGGATTGGGATGGTGTATATTCAGGGGATCCTGTCAAAATTCTAATACCACTTCCTTTTTTCTCTGGGAAGAACTTTGGTCTGTTGCTCAGAGTGAAAATGAGAATTAAACACGGTCAGGAGAGCTTACTAAGCAACAAGAGTGAATTAAGCAGCATGTTTCCCAGTGGTTTATGAATTTGCATCACCTAGAGATTTTTAAAATGCAGTTTTCTGGAGGAGAGACTTCATTTACAAGCTACTCAGATGATTCTGAAGCATGTGAGGTCAGGAGCCAGTGCCTCACTGAGAGGTGGAGCCATCTTGAAAACACTGAATTTAGGAAGCTAACAAGAATCTACACTGTCTTCACCCTGTGGCCATTTTCATCCTCACAGTCCTCAGAGTGCTTCCTTTACTAGGTGTATTTGCCTGAGAAAGAGAGGGAAACTCATTCCAGCCTCCACTGGCAAGAGCTCTTGGTTAGGTCCGTAACATCTGGGAAAGCGCTAAGGTATACCAACAACCAAGAAGAAAATCTCAATACTAATTAGGTACACACCTGAAGTTTAGAGGATGAGGTAACCACTTATTTTTTCCACTGAATTTCTTTTTAGTTCATTAGGAGTTTCCTTTGGGCAGGCATCTTGGAGTCCCCATCTCTCTCTGGGCTCCCTTATTTTTTTCTTTCACTCATCCCCATTTTCTAGCCCTTTGTTCCACCTCTTCCCAGACTTGAGATGGGATATTAGATCTCTGTAGTTTTGTACCTGCTCTGTTCTTGAGGGTCAGCGTTAGACGCTTCAGACATTTGGTCCCTACAGTTTTCAAAGCTGCGCATCTAGATCAACTGACATTTGCTTGGTAATCTTGCCACACTCTCTGTAACATAACTTTGATAGATTATTTTATATTTAAGAAGTCAATGTTTCTTAATCTTGTCTTATTCCTCATAAAGAGTAAAGGGAAAGAAAAAGTGTGTAGAAGAAAGCAAAATTCAATTCTGCCACACGGGGATACCTTTCATTATTTGAAACTCATATACCAGGAGGCCCACAATAAGAGGAACATAGGATTTGTGTTGGAGTTCTGGGAGTTGTGGCGTTATTAGTTTCCTACAAAGTGGAGTCTTAGTCTCTCCCTCCCTCTCTCTCCATCTCAGACGTACATATTTTATTTTGTTTGAAAAGTTAGGTTTAGTGTTTGAAGGTGATCTCATTAGTTTTTACATTGGTTGGTTGGTTGGTTGGTTGATTGGGTCTTTTGTTTGTTTGGTAGAAAAAAATTTACTACATTTAGGGTGAGGAAACATTAACACTGAATGCTGGAACACCGAATTGGACCCTATCATCAAAAGTAAACACATCTTGAACCCATTTCATACGAAAATTCTATATTTTTCCTTCTTTACACTGCATTCCATTTCATTGACCAATGCAGAAATGGGAGGTTTTAGTTTCTCTATTTCCTTCAACTGATATACCAGAGAGTATAGGAATTTCCTCCATTTTTATCTGTCCCATGCTTCTCTTAAACACAGGTAACTGGTCCTCCCCACCCTCCTTCCCTTTTCTGAAATTGCTGTCTGATGTTCTTGGTGACCTCTGCATTTCCATTTCCGAAGACCTTTTCTCAGTTTTCTCTCAACATTTTCACTGTGTTAGACTCTGCTGGACACACCTTCTTAGGATTCACTCTTCTCTTGGCTCCCATTCTGGTTCTTCTCAATGCTTATCCAGCCTGGTTTTCACTGGATCAACTATCTCCTCCTGTCTTCTGTATTCAGATAACCCCCAGAACAAGATCTTCATCTTTCTGACCTTTTACCTCTAATTTCTTTGTCAGAAATCTCATTCACCTTCCTACCTTCAGTGATCACCTTTTCCTAAAGGACTCTCGAGTTTATGCTTCCTGTATCAAAATGTTTCTTGGGGCGCCTGGGTGGCTCAGTAGGTTAAGCTTCTGCCTTCGGCTCAGGTCATGATGTCAGGGTCCTGGGATCGAGCCCCACATTCGGCTCTCTGCTCAGTGGAGAGCCTGCTTCCCCACCTCTCTGTCTGCGTCTCTGCCTACTTGTGATCTCTGTCTGTCAAATAAATAAATAAAATATTTTAAAAATGCTTCTTACTGGGTATCTCTAGTTGAATTCTCCTTCCAGACCTTTGTGATCAAAACTGAACCCATCATCTTTTTCCAAAACCCATCTTCCTTTTTGGAATCCCCTCTTTCTGGTATTTCCTCCAGTCTCAGTGATGATTTCCTCATCTGAATTTTTAAAGCACATACAAACTGTATCACCCATTTAATTCCGCTACTTTGTGTCATTTATTTAATTCTATCATTTTATTTCTTGTTACCATTTTATTGCTTGTTTACTTAAACACTAAATCATTTGAGGGCAAGAATTGCATTTTTTCCATCTCTATATTCCTGATTCTGATCTAGTGTTCAATAAATTATTGTTAAGATGTTTCAATGAAGTTGCTAATATTTTGTATATATCTCTCATTGTTGTTACTTTTGAAAGGTTGACAGATTTTGATAAAAATTAGTAGATACGAAGATTTAATTGTGTTCAGATCACCATCTTGAGACAAAATGGTGGCTAGCAAATATACCCGTAGGAGAATTTCTGTAACATTATTAACAGTGGATTCTTTTTTTTTTTTTTTAAGATGTTATATATTTATTTTAGAGCACATGTGCATGTGGGGAGTGTGGGGAGGGGCAGAGGGAGAGGAAGAAAGAATCTCAAGCAGACTCTGCAGCTGAGTGAGGAGTCCCACATGGGGCCTCATCTCAAGACTCTGAGATCACTATCTAAGCTAAAAAAAAAAAAGTTAGTTGCTTAACCAGCCACCCAGGCACCCCAAACAGTGGATTCTGTACATTATACATGTTTACACTGAATGTGTTCTGTTATTCATAACCTGTGGTAGAGGGAAGCTACAAGTCAATGTATGAGGCAAGCTGAAGGGTCCAGAGTTAGGTTAGGTTAAACAGACAAGCAAATGAGAGGTAAGGCTGAACTAAGAATTGGACACTGGAATTCTACACCACATTTAGAAAAATACTGACATCAGGGGACCTGCATTTTCTTATTCTTTTCTTGACCAAATTATGGGATAGTTTTTCTAGTGTTAAAGGAAGCTAAGGAAGGTCTGAGAAATGGTTTCTCCTCTTGCTTTGTGTTTTGTGCCATTAGTTTACCAAGAGTAACCTCTACTTTAACTCCTCTCTTAAGAGTAGGTTTATAGATTCTTAGAATTAATGAGCTGGAAAAGACTTGACCATCTAGTTGAAATCCCTTGTTTACAGATATGCAACCTCTAGGCCTTATCTCTTAAGCCTCAACTTAGTACTAGTCCTAGAGTTTGGGTAATTCCATCCAAATGAAAATATTGTTGTTATATTAAAAACACTTTAAATTTTAAATGCTTTGCTTGTAGGTTAGGTTGAAAAAAGTAGGTTCACTTCTCACTGTTCAGACACTTAACATTTGAAATTTAAAAATTACTCCTAAAGAATATTTCCCAAAATAAATGTTCAGAACAATAGCAAAAAGGAAATACCACTCCCTTTCTCCTGTCCACTTTTCTCTCTATCCCAAATCCACTGTATATAAGCATTTATGCATTGCTTCTGCGATAAGATAATTCTGCCATTCTTAAGGCTGGAAAACTCAGTTCAGTTGACTCTTATTGGTTTTAAGTTTTCTGCTCCGTTGTAAAATAGTTTTCCATTGTTTTCACTTTAATTTTTCAGTTGACCACTAACTATATAAAACAGAATTGGTGCTCAGAGGAAAGTACCAAGTGATTCAAATATTGACTATTATATTCATTTTTAGTATGACTTTAAGCAAATCGCATACTTGTCCCCTTAGCCACCTGCAGTGGATGAAATAGCAAATCACACAAGTTTATCTGAAAAGTTCTTCTCTGGAGAAAGAGACTTAGGAAATACAAACTCTCTCTTTGTTGAAGAGCTCAACTCTGCCCAGGAAGATCTGAGGAAATGGTGAGCAAACCCAATACTACTTCAGCACACCTCTCTCACAGTCTTTTTTTTAAAGCCCTATTTTATTTGAACACTGTGTTCCTGAGTCAAAAGAGTACTTCAGCACAATCTGCCTTCCTGGGGGCAAAGCAATCTCATACAGTCGCACTCTCAGAAAGGCAGATACTGCTCAACATTGACTGGACAAAAGATGTTGTGTTGTGTTGTGGTTTTTTTTTTCCCCTCCAGCAAAAATTACTCAAATTGCTTGAGAAAAAGACACAATATGATGTTTATCCCTGTTTACAGATGTTTAACCAGTGCCCCTTCAGAGGGTCATGTGCCTATGAACAGCATTGTAGTAATTATATCCACTGCTGCAAAGAACAGATGTGTAAATTGGTGGTTTCTTGGGGGAAAATAATACCAAGTCCACTTTCCAGAAATGTATACAGTGCAGTGCAGCTGGAACATTCAGTATGGAGGTCTCTTTAGTGTCTGTAACTGAATGTGCCTACATTTAAAGAGTACGACAGTTCCTTGGGGCATCTAGCAGGGATGTCCAGGGGCACCCAGAAAATAATTCAAGTTGTTTGGTGGGTTTAAAAATTTTTGTGATATTAGACAAATTTTCATATCCAGAGAAGGTAATAACAAATATTTGATTCTAAAGTTTTTAGGCAAGAAATATGGATTGAAGAGAAAGTGGAATTAGAAACCTCTATGCATTTAAGATATAAAAACCAGACTCCAGTGAAACCAGATTGCATCAAGGTGATCATACTTCTTCTGACCTGTGAACACCAGAATATTCCTAAACTCACCACTGCAGGGGCTGTCAAGGATTGGGGGTCCCTAGATCCTCCCCTGACAAGTAGAATTCAGTAGTTCCTTATTTTAAAAGCCTACGTTACCTTGGATAGAAGAAGAAATAGATGAAATTATTTCTACTATTGGATTTCTTGTACTAAAAATACTTGCTCTCCCTGAGAATGTATATTTATGTGACTATTTGGATATTGGTATTTAGACCCCTAAAAATTAAAACAAAACACAAACTGAACAAGGTAAGCTTATTGTTTTGGAATAGCTTATTGAACAGGTCTGTTATCACAGATATGGATATCACTCTAAGCCTCACTACTGTTTTTCTGTATAAATTATCTTCCTCTTAAAATGTGTCAAATTTCATGTGTAGAATGTTATACAGTGATCCAGTGTGTGCCTAAAGGAAGTGATTTCTCCTGGACCCAGGCTATCTGTACCTTCACATGTTCCAAAACTTTGCAGAAGACCAGTATGTATCCTACAACTTAGTATATGTGCTAAAACATTGTCAGTTAATTTGCATTTACATTACAAACTATAATAAGCAATGGCATTATGCTGACTTGGGAATTTTGCTTCTGGGGCAGAAGCATAATCTTCTTTTTTCAGGCTATGCTTTTCTGCATTCATGATTCCATACAAACTACCCAGCAGCACCAAACCATGGGTCTGTGATTGAAATGTAACAGAGGAATGATCTAGTGTGCTAATCTGGATCATTCAGTACCAGAATGAAAGGATTATAAAGATACCTGCCAACTGCCTTAGGCCAAAGCATGCCTTTTGACACTAATGATCTAATTCCGTTACCTACTTTGTTCTAAATTCAGCCTTCTCGTTTCTTTGTGGCCTTGGGGACTCAAACAAAAACACAGAAGGTGATCAGGCTAGCCCCAGCTCTGCCTCACCTCTAGTCCTCTGATGCCTCACCTCTAGGTCTCAGTTCCCGTGGCTGTGAAATGACATGGTTTGATGACCTCTTCAGACTTCACGTCTGTGTTCACTGTGTCTGCACATACTGGAATTTAGAATAGGAATTCTTGGTCCTATGCGTGGGTTAGTGCCAACTGTCTCTAAAATCAGGAGGCAATGGGGTAGGAATAGAAAATTCTCACTGTTGCTTAATACAGACATTTTCAAAAATATCAAGGAAGCTATTTCCAAACTGGAGTGTAGGTCAGATTGGAGCCCTTATTTTGATCTAAGTCCGTGGGTGTACTTATTAAAATGCATTTCAGGTGCTCTGCAGCTAGGTCTATACCAAACTCCCTCAGCGAGCATCATGGGAGGCGGGGCCATGAACCTGATTTACTTAAGCACTGGTGGTGGTAAATATGTATGCGGAAGTTTGAAAACCCCTAGTATTGATAAAAGAGCACTTTTTCTGCTAATCTGAAGTTTTCTTGGGAGCAAAATCATTTAATTTGCCCTAAACCTCAATTTTGTAATCATGGAAATATAATGGAAACAGTATTAGGGCATCTGGGTGGCTCAGTTGGTTGAGTATCTGACTCTTGGTTTCCACTTAGATCATGATCTCATGCTTGAAGGACAGAGCCCTGTACTGGAATCTGGGCTCCCTGCTCAGCAGGGAGTCTGCTTCAAATTCTTTCTCCCTCTCCCTCCTCCTCTGCCCCTCCCCTCCAGGCTCATGGCTCACATGTGTGGGTGCGCTCAATCTCTCTTTCTCTCAAATAAATAAATAAAATCTTAAAAAAAAAAAAAAGGAAACACCAGCCTTTCCCAATTTCCCGGAAAAGTAAAAGAGTTAGTGTCTTAGTAGAACAGCCTCTTAGAAAACAGCTTCTTAGAAAAGCAAGCAATTTCCTAGTTACAAATGGATTGCATTTCAAAAGTACAATGTTAAACCTGAAATATACAATGCTTTCTCCAGAGAAATAACATAAAATAGTCTTAAGATTTCTAGACCTGTCTATAAAATTCAGGTTAAGCCAAATGTAGCTAAAATTCAGTACATTTGTAATGGAAGCACAGGAGAAAACAATAATGTTACTGGGTTTTGGAAGGTAATAGAACCAGTTTTTTATATCTAATTTCATTTGAAAAAAGGAATACCCAAACTTCCCTTTTCTGGTAAGGTGTTTTGCTACCCCGATGAACAGTGGGAATGAAAACTATAGCAAAATTCTTGTTTATTAGGCAACTTTGGGTCACAATGGGATTATCTCTCTCTCCCTCTCTCTTTTTTTTTTTTTTTAAGAGAAGGAGAGAGGGAAGGGGGCCAGGGAGAGGGAGAGAGAGAATCGTAAGCAGGCCCAAGGCTCAGTACAGAACCTACACGTGGGGCTTGATCTCATAACCCTGAGATCATAACCTCAGCTGAGTCAGACACTTAACTGACTGAGCCACCCAGCACCCCCATAATGGGATTCTCTCGAGGAATGAAAAGAGGGGTGGTTAAAAGGAAATTTCCAATGCTGACTGGGTAAAAGGAGAAATACCATTGGTATTGGGAGTGGGGTAAGGTCAGGGCAGCGAGAAAAAGAGGAATTGAGTGGTTTATGCGAGTGTGTGATGACCTGAAGTGGAAGTGTAGGAGAGATGAGTTGCTTAGGTCTAAGGAGAAAAACTTCTGGTGCCTGTTTACCAAACCCAGACAGAAGAAAAGAACGGTGGGTAAGAGATTTTGTCAATTACCTATATTTACCACCAGATGGCAAAATTGATCCAAGGCCTCTTGGGTACTGGTCAGTTTATAGAGAAGGGTTAAGATTATGCAGTATTATTTTTGGTAATTCAGTTATCTACTCCACAAATAGTTATTGAGTTCTCACTTTGTCCTACCAACTATGCTAGGAGCTGGTGTAGAAATGGCTAACCGAAGTCCTTTTCCT
Organism: Lontra canadensis; assembly: GCF_010015895.1. Classification (NCBI taxonomy): domain Eukaryota; kingdom Metazoa; phylum Chordata; class Mammalia; order Carnivora; family Mustelidae; genus Lontra; species Lontra canadensis. The sequence continues at coordinate 15,504,253 of NW_022631000.1, forward strand.
CAATGAACTTATAGTTGGGTGCGGGGTCAACCAAGCACAAGAGTGGGACTGGACTATTAGTTAATATTCTTGTACAGTGAGATACAGGCTTGCTCCTTCGGTGACTTGCCTCAGTGTCAGCCCAGACAAAACCAAAGATAGGCCAGGAATTCTTTTTCTCCACTCACTTCCGCGTCCACAGGTGGCTGGCGGTCCCTCCTGAACTTCTACTCCAAACGCATTTCTTGGTCTTTCAGAACCAAGTCTTCAGTCTTCCTTCAAACAAATCTTACTAGCCTTTGGCCTTTTTCCTTCAAAATATCCTGGTTAGGGTGATTTATTATATATATATATATATATATTATATAGGGTGATTTAATATATATATAATTATATATATAATATATATATTATATATTATATTTATATATAATATTTATTATATATAAATATATATATTTATTATATATATGTATATATATAATAATATTTATTATGTGTTCAAG